>NC_083573.1:114993516-115142545 GCF_027579695.1 Neoarius graeffei | reverse complement strand
GACCTTAATGCAGGGTGAGGAGGGCTTAAGTGTGGGTGCCCAGGACCGCCTGGTGCACTAGGCATGGTGGCGCCTCCAAAGTCGGGCTGCTCGGTTATACCATGGGCCAGTGCTACTGCTGAGGTTTACCATGGGCCAGCTCGACTGGCCAGCGGGGCTGAAGGTCCTTAATGCACCGGTGAGGAGGGCTTAAGAGTGGGTGCCCAGGACCGCCTGGTGCGCCAGGTTAGAGGGTTAGCTGCCCGGGACTTCCAGGGGAGCCTGCCCCAGCCCTAAGTGGAGCTCCCCCGCCCTGGGAGTCGTAGGGTTAGCTGCCCCGGGACTTCCAGGGGAGCCTGCCCCAGCCCTAAGTGGAGCTCCCCAGCCCTGGGCAGTAGGGGTTAGCTGCCGGGACTTCCAGGGGCCTGCCCCAGCCGCTTAAGTGGAGCTCCCCAGCCCCTGGGCCAGGTTAGGGTTAGCTGCCCGGGACTTCCAGGGGAGCCTGCCCCAGCCCTAAGTGGAGCTCCCCCGCCCTGGGAGTAGGGTTTAGCTGCCCGGGACTTCCAGGGGAGCCTGCCCCCAGCCCCTAAGTGGAGCTCCCCAGCCCTGGGAGTAGGGTTTAGCTGCCTGGGACTTCCAGGGGAGCCTGCCCCAGCCCTAAGTGGAGCTCCCCCGCCCTGGGGAGTAGGGTTAGCTGCCCGGGACTTCCAGGGGAGCCTGCCCCAGCCCTAAGTGGAGCTCCCCAGCCCTGGGAGTAGGGTTAGCTGCCCGGGACTTCCAGGGGAGCCTGCCCCAGCCCTAAGTGGAGCTCCCCAGCCCTGGGAGTAGGGTTAGCTGCCCGGGACTTCCAGGGGAGCCTGCCCCAGCCCTAAGTGGAGCTCCCCCGCCCTGGGAGTAGGGTTAGCTGCCCGGGACTTCCAGGGGAGCCTGCCCCAGCCCTAAGTGGAGCTCCCCAGCCCTGGGAGTAGGGTTAGCTGCCCGGGACTTCCAGGGGAGCCTGCCCCAGCCCTAAGTGGAGCTCCCCCGCCCTGGGAGTAGGGTTAGCTGCCCGGGACTTCCAGGGGGAGCCTGCCCCAGCCCTAAGTGGAGCTCCCCAGCCCTGGGAGTAGGGTTAGCTGCCCGGGACTTCCAGGGGAGCCTGCCCCAGCCCTAAGTGGAGCTCCCCAGCCCTGGGAGTAGGGTTAGCTGCCCGGGACTTCCAGGGGAGCCTGCCCCAGCCCTAAGTGGAGCTCCCCCGCCCTGGGGAGTAGGGTTAGCTGCCCGGGACTTCCAGGGGAGCCTGCCCCAGCCCTAAGTGGAGCTCCCCAGCCCTGGGAGTAGGGTTACCTGCCCGGGACTTCCAGGGAGGCTGCCCCAGCCCCGAGTGGAGCTCCCCCAGCCTGGACTTCCAGGGAGGCTGCCCCCAGCCCCGAGTGGAGCTCCCCCAGCCTGGGACTTCCAGGGAAGGCTGCCCCAGCCCCGAGTGGAGCTCCCCCAGCCTGGGACTTCCAGGGAGGCTGCCCCAGCCCCGAGTGGAGCTCCCCCAGCCTGGGACTTCCAGGGGAGGCTGCCCCAGCCCTAAGTGGAGCTCCCCAGCCCTGGGAGTAGGGTTAGCTGCCCGGGACTTCCAGGGGGAGGCTGCCCCAGCCCCGAGTGCTGCTCCCCCAGCCTGGGACTTCCAGGGGAGGCTGCCCCAGCCCCGAGTGGAGCTCCCCCAGCCTGGGACTTCCAGGGGAGGATGCCCCAGCCCCAAGTGGAGCTCCCCCAGCCTGGGACTTCCAGGGGAGGCTGGCCCAGGGCTCCAGCGGTCTTCCCCAGCCCATCAGAGTCACTTTTGGGGCAATTTCCCAAAAAGTGGTCCCAGTCCAAAAACCAAGTCCCTGGGGCCTGGCCCAGGGCTCCAGGGGCCTTCCCCAGCCCTTCAGGGTCACTTTCTGGGCAAGTTCCAAAAATCAAGTCTGGGTTCCAAAAATCAAGTCCCTGGGGCCTGGCCCAGGGGCTCCAGGGGCCTTCCCCAGCCCATCAGAGTCACTTTCTGGGCAAGTTCCAAGAATCAAGTCTGGGTTCCAAAAAATCAAGTCCCTGGGGCCTCCAGGGGCCTTCCCCAGCCCATCAGAGTCACTTTTGGGGCAAGTTCCAAAAATCAAGTCTGGGTTCCAAAAGTCAAGTCCCTGGGGCCTGGCCCAGGGCTCCAGGGGCCTTCCCCGGCCCATCAGAGTCACTTTCTGGGCAAATTCCAAAAATCGAGTCTGGATTCCAAGAATCGAGTCCCTGGGGAAAAAGGCAATTCTGGGTTCCAGAAGTCATGTCTCCTGTCCCAGCCTACCCCCTAGAGTCCAACAGACCCAGATCCTAGCCGATTATGCTAAGCTAGCCAAATTCCCAGGGACTAGATTCTTGGATTCCAACTTGCCATTACGGATGAACGGTTGCAATCCGTTGTGACCGCTCACATCGGTTTGCGTCCAAATCTGCAGTCCCGTCAATGGGGAGCGTTCCACAAATCGAGTCCATTCGCCTAACCCTAATTAGGCGGAGATAGGACAATAGACTCTTAAGGTGGAATTGGATTCCACAAATCGAGTCCGAAATTCCGAAAAGCCATTAACGGTTTTCCTGTGGGCTGGGTCGCTTTTTGGGATTTTGCAGAGGGTTATTACAGATTTTATGACACCCTTGGAATTAATTTTGGACCTCCCCACGATTTTATACCGCGATAAACCCCCTTATCCCAAGTTCAGCTGCAGTACCGTTCCATGACACCAGGTGGCTATTTCCCAGACTTGATTTGTGGAATTGGCCCAAAATGGGGAAATTCCACTGCAGGGCCATGCAGACTGGTCTCCCCCTGCCGCCCTGCAGGGTCTGTGGCCCAGACTCGACTTTTGGAATTGGGACTATGTTTTTGGAATTGATACCTGGGATCCTGGGGGGAATCTGCAGTCAGGGGCACCTGGGACCTCCCCTGGCCGAGCTATGGGCCTCCAAAGTCGGGCTGGGGCCTCGGACATGACCGCCCCGTGCTGGTTCCCTGGGTGGAGGTCAGGGGCATCTGCCTGCCAAGCCTGGGGCTCCTGGGACCTCCCCTGGCCGAGCTATGGGCCTCCAAAGTCGGGCTCGGGCCTTGTGTATAACCGCCACCTGAGTGGAGCCCCACGGGGAATAACGGCCCCTGGCGGGGGGCTGCCCGGGCCTTCGGGTGCTGGTTCCCTGGGGAGAGGTCAGGGGCATCTGCCTGCCAAGTCTGGGGCTCCTGGGACCTCCCCCTGGCCGAGATATGGGCCTCCAAAGTCGGGCTCGGGCCTTGTGTATAACCGCCACCTGAGTGGAGCCCCACGGGGAATAACGGCCCCTGTCGGGGGGCTGACCGGGCCTTCGGGTGCTGGTTCCCTGGGGGAGAGGTCCCAGGCATCTGCCTGCCAAGTCTGGGGCTCCTGGGACCTCCCCTGGCCGAGATATGGGGCCTCCAAAGTCGGGCTCGGGCCTTGTGTATAACCGCCACCTGAGTGGGGCCCCCACGGGGAATAACGGCCCCTGGCGGGGTGCTGCCCAGGGCCTTCGGGTGCTGGTTCCCTGGGGAGAGGTCCCAGGCATCTGCCTGCCAAGTCTGGGGCTCCTGGGACCTCCCCTGGCCGAGCTATGGGCCTCCAAGTTGGGGCTCGGGCCTTGTGTATAACCGCCACCTGTGTGGAGCCCCACGGGGAATAACGGCCCCTGGCGGGGGGCTGCCCGGGCCTTCGGGTGCTGGTTCCCTGGGGAGAGGTCCCAGGCATCAGCCTGCCGAGTCTGGGGCTCCTGGGACCTCCCCTGGCCGAGCTATGGGCCTCCATGGTCTGGCTGAGGCCTTGTATAAAACAGCCAACTGAGTGGGGCCCCACGGGGGATAGCGTCCCCTGGCTGGGGGCTTCCCGTGCTGGTTCCCTGGGTGGAGGTCAGGGGCATCTGCCTGCCAAGTCTGGGGGTCCTGGGACCTCCCCTGGCCGAGCTAGGGGGCCTCCAAGTTGGGGCTTGGGCCTTGTGTATAACCACCACCTGAGTGGAGCCCCACGGGGAATAACCGGCCCCTGGCTGGGGGCTGCCCGGGCCTTCCCGTGCTGGTTCCCTGGGGAGAGGTCCCAGGCATCAGCCTGCCAAGTCTGGGGCTCCTGGGACCCTCCCCTGGCCGAGTTATGGGCCTCCATGGTCTGGCTCAGGCCTTGTATAAAACAGCCAACTGAGTGGGCCCCACGGGGGATAGCGTCCCCTGGCTGGGGGCTTCCCATGCTGGTTCCCTGGGTGGAGGTCAGGGGCATCTGCCTGCCAAGTCTGGGGTCCTGGGAGGTCCCCTGGCCGAGCTAGGGGCCTCCAAGTTGGGGCTTGGGCCCTTGTGTATAACCACCACCTGAGTGGAGCCCCACGGGGAATAACGGCCTCCTGGCTGGGGGCTGCCCGGGCCTTCCCGTGCTGGTTCCCTGGGGAGAGGTCCCAGGCATCAGCCTGCCAAGTCTGGGGCTCCTGGGACCTCCCCTGGCCGAGCTATGGGCCTCCATGGTCTGGCTGAGGCCTTGTATAAAACAGCCAACTGAGTGGGGCCCCACGGGGGATAGCGTCCCCTGGCTGGGGGCTTCCCATGCTGGTTCCCTGGGTGGAGGTCAGGGGCATCTGCCTGCCAAGTCTGGGGGTCCTGGGGACCTCCCCTGGCCGAGCTAGGGGCCTCCAAGTTGGGGCTTGGGCCTTGTCTATAACCACCACCTGTGTGGAGCCCCACGGGGAATAACGGCCCCTGGCTGGGGGCTGCCCGGGCCTTCCCGTGCTGGTTCCCTGGGGAGGGGTCCCAGGCATCAGCCTGCCAAGCCTGGGGCTCCTGGGACCTCTCCTGGCCGAGCTATGGGCCTCCAAGTTGGGGCTTGGGCCTTGTGTATAACCACCACCTGTGTGGAGCCCCACGGGGAATAACGGCCCCTGGCTGGGGGCTGCCCGGGCCTTCCCGTGCTGGTTCCCTGGGTGGAGGTCAGGGGCATCTGCCTGCCAAGCCTGGGGCTCCTGGGACCTCCCCTGGCCGAGCTATGGGCCACCAAGTTGGGGCTTGGGCCTTGTGTATAACCACCACCTGAGTGGAGCCCCCACGGGGAATAACGGCCCCTGGCTGGGGGCTGCCCGGGCCTTCCCGTGCTGGTTCCCTGGGTGGAGGTCCCCAGGCATCAGCCTGCCAAGCCTGGGGCTCCTGGGACCTCCCCTGGCCGAGCTATGGGCCTCCAAGTTGGGGCTCGGGCCTTGTATCGAACCTCCGACTGAGTGGGGCCCCACGGGGGATAGCGTCCCCTGGCTGGGGGGCTTCCCCTGCTGGTTCCCTGGGTGGAGGTCGGGGGCATCTGCCTGTAAAGTCTGGGGGTCCTGGGAGGTCCCCTGGCCGAGCTAGGGGCCTCCAAAATCGGACTGGATATCTGGAATCCTGGTGGAATCTGCAGTCTGGGGCTGCTCAGTTATACCATGGGCAGATATAATATGGGCAGTTATACCATAGACAGTTATACCATGGGATTCAGGCTAGGGCAAAAAACTTAGACAGGGTGGATGGACCAGGGACTCTTCCCCCTGTCCATGCCCGATTAGGAGAGCTCTCTGCTGGGAGGAGGGAGACTGCATCCCCCCCTGGAAGTGCTGCTGCGCAACCTGGTGCTGCTGAGAGGTGCCATCGGGATACAGGGGATGAGTGGGCCTGGGAACCCATTGAGACTTGATTCATGGAATCCTGGGTCTACCGTCCCCCTGGCTGGGGGCTGCCCGGGCCTTCCCGTGCTGGTTCCCTGGGTGGAGGTCAGGGGCATCTGCCTATGAGGTCTGGGGGTCCTGGGAGGTCCCCTGGCCGAGCTAGGGGCCTCCAAATCGGACTTGATATCTGGAATCCTGGGGGAACCTGCAGTCAGGGGCACCTGGGAGCTCCCCTGGCCGAGCTATGGGCCTCCGAGGGCGGGCTGCTCAGTTATACCATGGGCAGTTATACCATGGGATTCAGACATGGCCAAAATCTTAGACATGGTGGATGGACCAGGGCACTCTTCCCCCTGGCCGTGCCCGAGGAGGAGAGCTCTCTCCTGGGAGGAGGGCGACTGCATCCCCCCCCTGGAAGTGCTGTTGCGCACCTGGTGGTGCTGAGAGGTGCCATCAGGATACAGGTGATGAGTGGGCTTGGGGAACCCACTGAGGCTTAATATCTGGTATCCTGGGGCTGACGTCCCCTGGCTGGGGGCTGCCCGGGCCTTCCCATGCTGGTTCCCTGGGGAGAGGTGAGAGGCATCTGCCTGTAAAGTCTGGGGGTCCTGGGAGGTCCCCTGGCCGAGCTATAGGCCTCCAAAGTCGGACTTGATATCTGGAATCCTGGGGCTGGCATCCCCTGGCTGGGGGCTGCCCGGGCCTTCCTGTGCTGGTTCCCTGGGTGGAGGTCAGGGGCATCTGCCTGCCAAGTCTGGGGGTCCTGGGAGGTCCCCTGGCCGAGCTATGGGCCTCCAAAGTCGGACTTGATATCTGGAATCCTGGGGCTGGCATCCCCTGGCTGGGGGCTGCCCGGGCCTTCCTGTGCTGGTTCCCTGGGTGGAGGTCAGGGGCATCTGCCTGCCAAGTCTGGGGGTCCTGGGAGGTCCCCTGGCCGAGCTATGGGCCTCCAAAGTCGGACTTGATATCTGGAATCCTGGGGCTGGCGTCCCCTGGCTGGGGGCTGCCCGGGCCTTCCTGTGCTGGTTCCCTGGGTGGAGGTCAGGGGCATCTGCCTGCCAAGTCTGGGGGTCCTGGGAGGTCCCCTGGCCGAGCTATGGGCCTCCAAAGTCGGACTCGATATCTGGAATCCTGGGGCTGGCGTCCCCTGGCTGGGGGCTGCCCGGGCCTTCCCGTGCTGGTTCCCTGGGTGGAGGTCAGGGGCATCTGCCTGCCAAGTCTGGGGGTCCTGGGAGGTCCCCTGGCCGAGCTATGGGCCTCCAATGTCGGACTTGATATCTGGAATCCTGGGGCTGGCGTCCCCTGGCTGGGGGCTGCCCGGGCCTTCCTGTGCTGGTTCCCTGGGAGGAGGTCAGGGGCATCTGCCTGCCAAGTCTGGGGGTCCTGGGAGGTCCCCTGGCCGAGCTATGGGCCTCCAAAGTCGGACTTGATATCTGGAATCCTGGGGCTGGCGTCCCCTGGCTGGGGGCTGCCCGGGCCTTCCTGTGCTGGTTCCCTGGGTGGAGGTCAGGGGCATCTGCCTGCCAAGTCTGGGGGTCCTGGGAGGTCCCCTGGCCGAGCTATGGGCCTCCAAAGTCGGACTCGATATCTGGAATCCTGGGGCTGACGTCCCCTGGCTGGGGGCTGCCCGGGCCTTCCCATGCTGGTTCCCTGGGGAGAGGTGAGAGGCATCTGCCTGTAAAGTCTGGGGGTCCTGGGAGGTCCCCTGGCCGAGCTATGGGCCTCCAAAGTCGGACTCGATATCTGGAATCCTGGGGCTGACGTCCCCTGGCTGGGGGCTGCCCGGGCCTTCCCGTGCTGGTTCCCTGGGGAGAGGTGAGAGGCATCTGCCTGCCAAGTCTGGGGGTCCTGGGAGGTCCCCTGGCCGAGCTATGGGCCTCCAAAGTCGGACTTGATATCTGGAATCCTGGGGCTGGCGTCCCCTGGCTGGGGGCTGCCCGGGCCTTCCTGTGCTGGTTCCCTGGGTGGAGGTCAGGGGCATCTGCCTGCCAAGTCTGGGGGTCCTGGGAGGTCCCCTGGCCGAGCTATGGGCCTCCAAAGTCGGACTCGATATCTGGAATCCTGGGGCTGACGTCCCCTGGCTGGGGGCTGCCCGGGCCTTCCCATGCTGGTTCCCTGGGGAGAGGTGAGAGGCATCTGCCTGTAAAGTCTGGGGGTCCTGGGAGGTCCCCTGGCCGAGCTATGGGCCTCCAAAGTCGGACTTGATATCTGGAATCCTGGGGCTGGCGTCCCCTGGCTGGGGGCTGCCCGGGCCTTCCCATGCTGGTTCCCTGGGGAGAGGTGAGAGGCATCTGCCTGTAAAGTCTGGGGGTCCTGGGAGGTCCCCTGGCCGAGCTATGGGCCTCCAAAGTCGGACTCGATATCTGGAATCCTGGGGCTGACGTCCCCTGGCTGGGGGCTGCCCGGGCCTTCCCATGCTGGTTCCCTGGGGAGAGGTGAGAGGCATCTGCCTGTAAAGTCTGGGGGTCCTGGGAGGTCCCCTGGCCGAGCTATGGGCCTCCAAAGTCGGACTCGATATCTGGAATCCTGGGGCTGGCGTCCCCTGGCTGGGGGCTGCCCGGGCCTTCCCATGCTGGTTCCCTGGGGAGAGGTGAGAGGCATCTGCCTGTAAAGTCTGGGGGTCCTGGGAGGTCCCCTGGCCGAGCTATGGGCCTCCAAAGTCGGACTTGATATCTGGAATCCTGGGGCTGGCGTCCCCTGGCTGGGGGCTGCCCGGGCCTTCCCATGCTGGTTCCCTGGGGAGAGGTGAGAGGCATCTGCCTGTAAAGTCTGGGGGTCCTGGGAGGTCCCCTGGCCGAGCTATGGGCCTCCAAAGTCGGACTCGATATCTGGAATCCTGGGGCTGACGTCCCCTGGCTGGGGGCTGCCCGGGCCTTCCCATGCTGGTTCCCTGGGGAGAGGTGAGAGGCATCTGCCTGTAAAGTCTGGGGGTCCTGGGAGGTCCCCTGGCCGAGCTATGGGCCTCCAAAGTCGGACTCGATATCTGGAATCCTGGGGCTGGCGTCCCCTGGCTGGGGGCTGCCCGGGCCTTCCCGTGCTGGTTCCCTGGGGAGAGGTGAGAGGCATCTGCCTGTAAAGTCTGGGGGTCCTGGGAGGTCCCCTGGCCGAGCTATGGGCCTCCAAAGTCGGACTTGATATCTGGAATCCTGGGGCTGGCGTCCCCTGGCTGGGGGCTGCCCGGGCCTTCCTGTGCTGGTTCCCTGGGTGGAGGTCCCAGGCATCAGCCTGCCAAGCCTGGGGCTCCTCGGACCTACCCTGGCCGAGCTATGGGCCTCCAGGGGCGGGCTGCTCGGTTATACCATGGGCCAGTGCTACTGCTGAGGTTTACCATGGGCCAGCTCGACTGGCCAGCGGGGCTGAAGGTCCTTAATGCAGGGTGAGGAGGGCTTAAGTGTGGGTGCCCAGGACCGCCTGGTGCACTAGGCGTGGTGGACGGACCAGGGCGCCTCCAAAGTCGGGCTGCTCGGTTATACCATGGGCCAGTGCTACTGCTGAGGTTTACCATGGGCCAGCTCGACTGGCCAGCGGGGCTGAAGGACCTTAATGCAGGGTGAGGAGGGCTTAAGTGTGGGTGCCCAGGACCGCCTGGTGCACTAGGCATGGTGGACGGACCAGGGCGCCTCCAAAGTCGGGCTGCTCGGTTATACCATGGGCCAGTGCTACTGCTGAGGTTTACCATGGGCCAGCTCGACTGGCCAGCGGGGCTGAAGGTCCTTAATGCACGGTGAGGAGGGCTTAAGAGTGGGTGCCCAGGACCGCCTGGTGCGCCAGGTTAGGGTTAGCTGCCCGGGACTTCCAGGGGAGCCTGCCCCAGCCCTAAGTGGAGCTCCCCCGCCCTGGGAGTAGGGTTAGCTGCCCGGGACTTCCAGGGGAGCCTGCCCCAGCCCTAAGTGGAGCTCCCCAGCCCTGGGAGTAGGGTTAGCTGCCCGGGACTTCCAGGGGAGCCTGCCCCAGCCCTAAGTGGAGCTCCCCAGCCCTGGGAGTAGGGTTAGCTGCCCGGGACTTCCAGGGGAGCCTGCCCCAGCCCTAAGTGGAGCTCCCCCGCCCTGGGAGTAGGGTTAGCTGCCCGGGACTTCCAGGGGAGCCTGCCCCAGCCCTAAGTGGAGCTCCCCAGCCCTGGGAGTAGGGTTAGCTGCCTGGGACTTCCAGGGGAGCCTGCCCCAGCCCTAAGTGGAGCTCCCCCGCCCTGGGAGTAGGGTTAGCTGCCCGGGACTTCCAGGGGAGCCTGCCCCAGCCCTAAGTGGAGCTCCCCAGCCCTGGGAGTAGGGTTAGCTGCCCGGGACTTCCAGGGGAGCCTGCCCCAGCCCTAAGTGGAGCTCCCCAGCCCTGGGAGTAGGGTTAGCTGCCCGGGACTTCCAGGGGAGCCTGCCCCAGCCCTAAGTGGAGCTCCCCCGCCCTGGGAGTAGGGTTAGCTGCCCGGGACTTCCAGGGGAGCCTGCCCCAGCCCTAAGTGGAGCTCCCCAGCCCTGGGAGTAGGGTTAGCTGCCCGGGACTTCCAGGGGAGCCTGCCCCAGCCCTAAGTGGAGCTCCCCCGCCCTGGGAGTAGGGTTAGCTGCCCGGGACTTCCAGGGGAGCCTGCCCCAGCCCTAAGTGGAGCTCCCCAGCCCTGGGAGTAGGGTTAGCTGCCCGGGACTTCCAGGGGAGCCTGCCCCAGCCCTAAGTGGAGCTCCCCAGCCCTGGGAGTAGGGTTAGCTGCCCGGGACTTCCAGGGGAGCCTGCCCCAGCCCTAAGTGGAGCTCCCCCGCCCTGGGAGTAGGGTTAGCTGCCCGGGACTTCCAGGGGAGCCTGCCCCAGCCCTAAGTGGAGCTCCCCAGCCCTGGGAGTAGGGTTACCTGCCCGGGACTTCCAGGGAGGCTGCCCCAGCCCCGAGTGGAGCTCCCCCAGCCTGGGACTTCCAGGGAGGCTGCCCCAGCCCCGAGTGGAGCTCCCCCAGCCTGGGACTTCCAGGGAAGGCTGCCCCAGCCCCGAGTGGAGCTCCCCCAGCCTGGGACTTCCAGGGAGGCTGCCCCAGCCCCGAGTGGAGCTCCCCCAGCCTGGGACTTCCAGGGGAGGCTGCCCCAGCCCTAAGTGGAGCTCCCCAGCCCTGGGAGTAGGGTTAGCTGCCCGGGACTTCCAGGGGAGGCTGCCCCAGCCCCGAGTGCTGCTCCCCCAGCCTGGGACTTCCAGGGGAGGCTGCCCCAGCCCCGAGTGGAGCTCCCCCAGCCTGGGACTTCCAGGGGAGGATGCCCCAGCCCCAAGTGGAGCTCCCCCAGCCTGGGACTTCCAGGGGAGGCTGGCCCAGGGCTCCAGCGGTCTTCCCCAGCCCATCAGAGTCACTTTTGGGGCAATTTCCCAAAAAGTGGTCCCAGTCCAAAAACCAAGTCCCTGGGGCCTGGCCCAGGGCTCCAGGGGCCTTCCCCAGCCCTTCAGGGTCACTTTCTGGGCAAGTTCCAAAAATCAAGTCTGGGTTCCAAAAATCAAGTCCCTGGGGCCTGGCCCAGGGCTCCAGGGGCCTTCCCCAGCCCATCAGAGTCACTTTCTGGGCAAGTTCCAAGAATCAAGTCTGGGTTCCAAAAATCAAGTCCCTGGGGCTCCAGGGGCCTTCCCCAGCCCATCAGAGTCACTTTTGGGGCAAGTTCCAAAAATCAAGTCTGGGTTCCAAAAGTCAAGTCCCTGGGGCCTGGCCCAGGGCTCCAGGGGCCTTCCCCGGCCCATCAGAGTCACTTTCTGGGCAAATTCCAAAAATCGAGTCTGGATTCCAAGAATCGAGTCCCTGGGGAAAAAGGCAATTCTGGGTTCCAGAAGTCATGTCTCCTGTCCCAGCCTACCCCCTAGAGTCCAACAGACCCAGATCCTAGCCGATTATGCTAAGCTAGCCAAATTCCCAGGACTAGATTCTTGGATTCCAACTTGCCATTACGGATGAACGGTTGCAATCCGTTGTGACCGCTCACATCGGTTTGCGTCCAAATCTGCAGTCCCGTCAATGGGGAGCGTTCCACAAATCGAGTCCATTCGCCTAACCCTAATTAGGCGGAGATAGGACAATAGACTCTTAAGGTGGAATTGGATTCCACAAATCGAGTCCGAAATTCCGAAAAGCCATTAAACGGTTTTCCTGTGGGCTGGGTCGCTTTTTGGGATTTTGCAGAGGGTTATTACAGATTTTATGACACCCTTGGAATTAATTTTGGACCTCCCCACGATTTTATACCGCGATAAACCCCCTTATCCCAAGTTCAGCTGCAGTACCGTTCCATGACACCAGGTGGCTATTTCCCAGACTTGATTTGTGGAATTGGCCCAAAATGGGGAAATTCCACTGCAGGGCCATGCAGACTGGTCTCCCCTGCCGCCCTGCAGGGTCTGTGGCCCAGACTCGACTTTTGGAATTGGGACTATGTTTTTGGAATTGATACCTGGGATCCTGGGGGGAATCTGCAGTCAGGGGCACCTGGGACCTCCCCTGGCCGAGCTATGGGCCTCCAAAGTCGGGCTGGGGCCTCGGACATGACCGCCCGTGCTGGTTCCCTGGGTGGAGGTCAGGGGCATCTGCCTGCCAAGCCTGGGGCTCCTGGGACCTCCCCTGGCCGAGCTATGGGCCTCCAAAGTCGGGCTCGGGCCTTGTGTATAACCGCCACCTGAGTGGAGCCCCACGGGGAATAACGGCCCCTGGCGGGGGGCTGCCCGGGCCTTCGGGTGCTGGTTCCCTGGGGAGAGGTCAGGGGCATCTGCCTGCCAAGTCTGGGGCTCCTGGGACCTCCCCTGGCCGAGATATGGGCCTCCAAAGTCGGGCTCGGGCCTTGTGTATAACCGCCACCTGAGTGGAGCCCCACGGGGAATAACGGCCCCTGTCGGGGGGCTGACCGGGCCTTCGGGTGCTGGTTCCCTGGGGAGAGGTCCCAGGCATCTGCCTGCCAAGTCTGGGGCTCCTGGGACCTCCCCTGGCCGAGATATGGGCCTCCAAAGTCGGGCTCGGGCCTTGTGTATAACCGCCACCTGAGTGGGGCCCCACGGGGAATAACGGCCCCTGGCGGGGTGCTGCCCGGGCCTTCGGGTGCTGGTTCCCTGGGGAGAGGTCCCAGGCATCTGCCTGCCAAGTCTGGGGCTCCTGGGACCTCCCCTGGCCGAGCTATGGGCCTCCAAGTTGGGGCTCGGGCCTTGTGTATAACCGCCACCTGTGTGGAGCCCCACGGGGAATAACGGCCCCTGGCGGGGGGCTGCCCGGGCCTTCGGGTGCTGGTTCCCTGGGGAGAGGTCCCAGGCATCAGCCTGCCGAGTCTGGGGCTCCTGGGACCTCCCCTGGCCGAGCTATGGGCCTCCATGGTCTGGCTGAGGCCTTGTATAAAACAGCCAACTGAGTGGGGCCCCACGGGGGATAGCGTCCCCTGGCTGGGGGCTTCCCGTGCTGGTTCCCTGGGTGGAGGTCAGGGGCATCTGCCTGCCAAGTCTGGGGGTCCTGGGACCTCCCCTGGCCGAGCTAGGGGCCTCCAAGTTGGGGCTTGGGCCTTGTGTATAACCACCACCTGAGTGGAGCCCCACGGGGAATAACGGCCCCTGGCTGGGGGCTGCCCGGGCCTTCCCGTGCTGGTTCCCTGGGGAGAGGTCCCAGGCATCAGCCTGCCAAGTCTGGGGCTCCTGGGACCTCCCCTGGCCGAGTTATGGGCCTCCATGGTCTGGCTCAGGCCTTGTATAAAACAGCCAACTGAGTGGGGCCCCACGGGGGATAGCGTCCCCTGGCTGGGGGCTTCCCATGCTGGTTCCCTGGGTGGAGGTCAGGGGCATCTGCCTGCCAAGTCTGGGGGTCCTGGGAGGTCCCCTGGCCGAGCTAGGGGCCTCCAAGTTGGGGCTTGGGCCTTGTGTATAACCACCACCTGAGTGGAGCCCCACGGGGAATAACGGCCCCTGGCTGGGGGCTGCCCGGGCCTTCCCGTGCTGGTTCCCTGGGGAGAGGTCCCAGGCATCAGCCTGCCAAGTCTGGGGCTCCTGGGACCTCCCCTGGCCGAGCTATGGGCCTCCATGGTCTGGCTGAGGCCTTGTATAAAACAGCCAACTGAGTGGGGCCCCACGGGGGATAGCGTCCCCTGGCTGGGGGCTTCCCATGCTGGTTCCCTGGGTGGAGGTCAGGGGCATCTGCCTGCCAAGTCTGGGGGTCCTGGGACCTCCCCTGGCCGAGCTAGGGGCCTCCAAGTTGGGGCTTGGGCCTTGTCTATAACCACCACCTGTGTGGAGCCCCACGGGGAATAACGGCCCCTGGCTGGGGGCTGCCCGGGCCTTCCCGTGCTGGTTCCCTGGGGAGGGGTCCCAGGCATCAGCCTGCCAAGCCTGGGGCTCCTGGGACCTCTCCTGGCCGAGCTATGGGCCTCCAAGTTGGGGCTTGGGCCTTGTGTATAACCACCACCTGTGTGGAGCCCCACGGGGAATAACGGCCCCTGGCTGGGGGCTGCCCGGGCCTTCCCGTGCTGGTTCCCTGGGTGGAGGTCAGGGGCATCTGCCTGCCAAGCCTGGGGCTCCTGGGACCTCCCCTGGCCGAGCTATGGGCCACCAAGTTGGGGCCTTGTGTATAACCACCACCTGAGTGGAGCCCCACGGGGAATAACGGCCCCTGGCTGGGGGCTGCCCGGGCCTTCCCGTGCTGGTTCCCTGGGTGGAGGTCCCAGGCATCAGCCTGCCAAGCCTGGGGCTCCTGGGACCTCCCCTGGCCGAGCTATGGGCCTCCAAGTTGGGGCTCGGGCCTTGTATCGAACCTCCGACTGAGTGGGGCCCCACGGGGGATAGCGTCCCCTGGCTGGGGGCTTCCCCTGCTGGTTCCCTGGGTGGAGGTCGGGGGCATCTGCCTGTAAAGTCTGGGGGTCCTGGGAGGTCCCCTGGCCGAGCTAGGGGCCTCCAAAATCGGACTGGATATCTGGAATCCTGGTGGAATCTGCAGTCTGGGGCTGCTCAGTTATACCATGGGCAGATATAATATGGGCAGTTATACCATAGACAGTTATACCATGGGATTCAGGCTAGGGCAAAAACTTAGACAGGGTGGATGGACCAGGGACTCTTCCCCCTGTCCATGCCCGATTAGGAGAGCTCTCTGCTGGGAGGAGGGAGACTGCATCCCCCCCTGGAAGTGCTGCTGCGCACCTGGTGCTGCTGAGAGGTGCCATCGGGATACAGGGGATGAGTGGGCCTGGGAACCCATTGAGACTTGATTCATGGAATCCTGGGTCTACCGTCCCCCTGGCTGGGGGCTGCCCGGGCCTTCCCGTGCTGGTTCCCTGGGTGGAGGTCAGGGGCATCTGCCTATGAGGTCTGGGGGTCCTGGGAGGTCCCCTGGCCGAGCTAGGGGCCTCCAAATCGGACTTGATATCTGGAATCCTGGGGGAACCTGCAGTCAGGGGCACCTGGGAGCTCCCCTGGCCGAGCTATGGGCCTCCGAGGGCGGGCTGCTCAGTTATACCATGGGCAGTTATACCATGGGATTCAGACATGGCCAAAATCTTAGACATGGTGGATGGACCAGGGCACTCTTCCCCCTGGCCGTGCCCGAGGAGGAGAGCTCTCTCCTGGGAGGAGGGCGACTGCATCCCCCCCCTGGAAGTGCTGTTGCGCACCTGGTGGTGCTGAGAGGTGCCATCAGGATACAGGTGATGAGTGGGCTTGGGGAACCCACTGAGGCTTAATATCTGGTATCCTGGGGCTGACGTCCCCTGGCTGGGGGCTGCCCGGGCCTTCCCATGCTGGTTCCCTGGGGAGAGGTGAGAGGCATCTGCCTGTAAAGTCTGGGGGTCCTGGGAGGTCCCCTGGCCGAGCTATAGGCCTCCAAAGTCGGACTTGATATCTGGAATCCTGGGGCTGGCATCCCCTGGCTGGGGGCTGCCCGGGCCTTCCTGTGCTGGTTCCCTGGGTGGAGGTCAGGGGCATCTGCCTGCCAAGTCTGGGGGTCCTGGGAGGTCCCCTGGCCGAGCTATGGGCCTCCAAAGTCGGACTTGATATCTGGAATCCTGGGGCTGGCATCCCCTGGCTGGGGGCTGCCCGGGCCTTCCTGTGCTGGTTCCCTGGGTGGAGGTCAGGGGCATCTGCCTGCCAAGTCTGGGGGTCCTGGGAGGTCCCCTGGCCGAGCTATGGGCCTCCAAAGTCGGACTTGATATCTGGAATCCTGGGGCTGGCGTCCCCTGGCTGGGGGCTGCCCGGGCCTTCCTGTGCTGGTTCCCTGGGTGGAGGTCAGGGGCATCTGCCTGCCAAGTCTGGGGGTCCTGGGAGGTCCCCTGGCCGAGCTATGGGCCTCCAAAGTCGGACTCGATATCTGGAATCCTGGGGCTGGCGTCCCCTGGCTGGGGGCTGCCCGGGCCTTCCCGTGCTGGTTCCCTGGGTGGAGGTCAGGGGCATCTGCCTGCCAAGTCTGGGGGTCCTGGGAGGTCCCCTGGCCGAGCTATGGGCCTCCAATGTCGGACTTGATATCTGGAATCCTGGGGCTGGCGTCCCCTGGCTGGGGGCTGCCCGGGCCTTCCTGTGCTGGTTCCCTGGGAGGAGGTCAGGGGCATCTGCCTGCCAAGTCTGGGGGTCCTGGGAGGTCCCCTGGCCGAGCTATGGGCCTCCAAAGTCGGACTTGATATCTGGAATCCTGGGGCTGGCGTCCCCTGGCTGGGGGCTGCCCGGGCCTTCCTGTGCTGGTTCCCTGGGTGGAGGTCAGGGGCATCTGCCTGCCAAGTCTGGGGGTCCTGGGAGGTCCCCTGGCCGAGCTATGGGCCTCCAAAGTCGGACTCGATATCTGGAATCCTGGGGCTGACGTCCCCTGGCTGGGGGCTGCCCGGGCCTTCCCATGCTGGTTCCCTGGGGAGAGGTGAGAGGCATCTGCCTGTAAAGTCTGGGGGTCCTGGGAGGTCCCCTGGCCGAGCTATGGGCCTCCAAAGTCGGACTCGATATCTGGAATCCTGGGGCTGACGTCCCCTGGCTGGGGGCTGCCCGGGCCTTCCCGTGCTGGTTCCCTGGGGAGAGGTGAGAGGCATCTGCCTGCCAAGTCTGGGGGTCCTGGGAGGTCCCCTGGCCGAGCTATGGGCCTCCAAAGTCGGACTTGATATCTGGAATCCTGGGGCTGGCGTCCCCTGGCTGGGGGCTGCCCGGGCCTTCCTGTGCTGGTTCCCTGGGTGGAGGTCAGGGGCATCTGCCTGCCAAGTCTGGGGGTCCTGGGAGGTCCCCTGGCCGAGCTATGGGCCTCCAAAGTCGGACTCGATATCTGGAATCCTGGGGCTGACGTCCCCTGGCTGGGGGCTGCCCGGGCCTTCCCATGCTGGTTCCCTGGGGAGAGGTGAGAGGCATCTGCCTGTAAAGTCTGGGGGTCCTGGGAGGTCCCCTGGCCGAGCTATGGGCCTCCAAAGTCGGACTTGATATCTGGAATCCTGGGGCTGGCGTCCCCTGGCTGGGGGCTGCCCGGGCCTTCCCATGCTGGTTCCCTGGGGAGAGGTGAGAGGCATCTGCCTGTAAAGTCTGGGGGTCCTGGGAGGTCCCCTGGCCGAGCTATGGGCCTCCAAAGTCGGACTCGATATCTGGAATCCTGGGGCTGACGTCCCCTGGCTGGGGGCTGCCCGGGCCTTCCCATGCTGGTTCCCTGGGGAGAGGTGAGAGGCATCTGCCTGTAAAGTCTGGGGGTCCTGGGAGGTCCCCTGGCCGAGCTATGGGCCTCCAAAGTCGGACTCGATATCTGGAATCCTGGGGCTGGCGTCCCCTGGCTGGGGGCTGCCCGGGCCTTCCCATGCTGGTTCCCTGGGGAGAGGTGAGAGGCATCTGCCTGTAAAGTCTGGGGGTCCTGGGAGGTCCCCTGGCCGAGCTATGGGCCTCCAAAGTCGGACTTGATATCTGGAATCCTGGGGCTGGCGTCCCCTGGCTGGGGGCTGCCCGGGCCTTCCCATGCTGGTTCCCTGGGGAGAGGTGAGAGGCATCTGCCTGTAAAGTCTGGGGGTCCTGGGAGGTCCCCTGGCCGAGCTATGGGCCTCCAAAGTCGGACTCGATATCTGGAATCCTGGGGCTGACGTCCCCTGGCTGGGGGCTGCCCGGGCCTTCCCATGCTGGTTCCCTGGGGAGAGGTGAGAGGCATCTGCCTGTAAAGTCTGGGGGTCCTGGGAGGTCCCCTGGCCGAGCTATGGGCCTCCAAAGTCGGACTCGATATCTGGAATCCTGGGGCTGGCGTCCCCTGGCTGGGGGCTGCCCGGGCCTTCCCGTGCTGGTTCCCTGGGGAGAGGTGAGAGGCATCTGCCTGTAAAGTCTGGGGGTCCTGGGAGGTCCCCTGGCCGAGCTATGGGCCTCCAAAGTCGGACTTGATATCTGGAATCCTGGGGCTGGCGTCCCCTGGCTGGGGGCTGCCCGGGCCTTCCTGTGCTGGTTCCCTGGGTGGAGGTCCCAGGCATCAGCCTGCCAAGCCTGGGGCTCCTCGGACCTACCCTGGCCGAGCTATGGGCCTCCAGGGGCGGGCTGCTCGGTTATACCATGGGCCAGTGCTACTGCTGAGGTTTACCATGGGCCAGCTCGACTGGCCAGCGGGGCTGAAGGTCCTTAATGCAGGGTGAGGAGGGCTTAAGTGTGGGTGCCCAGGACCGCCTGGTGCACTAGGCGTGGTGGACGGACCAGGGCGCCTCCAAAGTCGGGCTGCTCGGTTATACCATGGGCCAGTGCTACTGCTGAGGTTTACCATGGGCCAGCTCGACTGGCCAGCGGGGCTGAAGGACCTTAATGCAGGGTGAGGAGGGCTTAAGTGTGGGTGCCCAGGACCGCCTGGTGCACTAGGCATGGTGGACGGACCAGGGCGCCTCCAAAGTCGGGCTGCTCGGTTATACCATGGGCCAGTGCTACTGCTGAGGTTTACCATGGGCCAGCTCGACTGGCCAGCGGGGCTGAAGGTCCTTAATGCACGGTGAGGAGGGCTTAAGAGTGGGTGCCCAGGACCGCCTGGTGCGCCAGGTTAGGGTTAGCTGCCCGGGACTTCCAGGGGAGCCTGCCCCAGCCCTAAGTGGAGCTCCCCCGCCCTGGGAGTAGGGTTAGCTGCCCGGGACTTCCAGGGGAGCCTGCCCCAGCCCTAAGTGGAGCTCCCCAGCCCTGGGAGTAGGGTTAGCTGCCCGGGACTTCCAGGGGAGCCTGCCCCAGCCCTAAGTGGAGCTCCCCAGCCCTGGGAGTAGGGTTAGCTGCCCGGGACTTCCAGGGGAGCCTGCCCCAGCCCTAAGTGGAGCTCCCCCGCCCTGGGAGTAGGGTTAGCTGCCCGGGACTTCCAGGGGAGCCTGCCCCAGCCCTAAGTGGAGCTCCCCAGCCCTGGGAGTAGGGTTAGCTGCCTGGGACTTCCAGGGGAGCCTGCCCCAGCCCTAAGTGGAGCTCCCCCGCCCTGGGAGTAGGGTTAGCTGCCCGGGACTTCCAGGGGAGCCTGCCCCAGCCCTAAGTGGAGCTCCCCAGCCCTGGGAGTAGGGTTAGCTGCCCGGGACTTCCAGGGGAGCCTGCCCCAGCCCTAAGTGGAGCTCCCCAGCCCTGGGAGTAGGGTTAGCTGCCCGGGACTTCCAGGGGAGCCTGCCCCAGCCCTAAGTGGAGCTCCCCCGCCCTGGGAGTAGGGTTAGCTGCCCGGGACTTCCAGGGGAGCCTGCCCCAGCCCTAAGTGGAGCTCCCCAGCCCTGGGAGTAGGGTTAGCTGCCCGGGACTTCCAGGGGAGCCTGCCCCAGCCCTAAGTGGAGCTCCCCCGCCCTGGGAGTAGGGTTAGCTGCCCGGGACTTCCAGGGGAGCCTGCCCCAGCCCTAAGTGGAGCTCCCCAGCCCTGGGAGTAGGGTTAGCTGCCCGGGACTTCCAGGGGAGCCTGCCCCAGCCCTAAGTGGAGCTCCCCAGCCCTGGGAGTAGGGTTAGCTGCCCGGGACTTCCAGGGGAGCCTGCCCCAGCCCTAAGTGGAGCTCCCCCGCCCTGGGAGTAGGGTTAGCTGCCCGGGACTTCCAGGGGAGCCTGCCCCAGCCCTAAGTGGAGCTCCCCAGCCCTGGGAGTAGGGTTACCTGCCCGGGACTTCCAGGGAGGCTGCCCCAGCCCCGAGTGGAGCTCCCCCAGCCTGGGACTTCCAGGGAGGCTGCCCCAGCCCCGAGTGGAGCTCCCCCAGCCTGGGACTTCCAGGGAAGGCTGCCCCAGCCCCGAGTGGAGCTCCCCCAGCCTGGGACTTCCAGGGAGGCTGCCCCAGCCCCGAGTGGAGCTCCCCCAGCCTGGGACTTCCAGGGGAGGCTGCCCCAGCCCTAAGTGGAGCTCCCCAGCCCTGGGAGTAGGGTTAGCTGCCCGGGACTTCCAGGGGAGGCTGCCCCAGCCCCGAGTGCTGCTCCCCCAGCCTGGGACTTCCAGGGGAGGCTGCCCCAGCCCCGAGTGGAGCTCCCCCAGCCTGGGACTTCCAGGGGAGGATGCCCCAGCCCCAAGTGGAGCTCCCCCAGCCTGGGACTTCCAGGGGAGGCTGGCCCAGGGCTCCAGCGGTCTTCCCCAGCCCATCAGAGTCACTTTTGGGGCAATTTCCCAAAAAGTGGTCCCAGTCCAAAAACCAAGTCCCTGGGGCCTGGCCCAGGGCTCCAGGGGCCTTCCCCAGCCCTTCAGGGTCACTTTCTGGGCAAGTTCCAAAAATCAAGTCTGGGTTCCAAAAATCAAGTCCCTGGGGCCTGGCCCAGGGCTCCAGGGGCCTTCCCCAGCCCATCAGAGTCACTTTCTGGGCAAGTTCCAAGAATCAAGTCTGGGTTCCAAAAATCAAGTCCCTGGGGCTCCAGGGGCCTTCCCCAGCCCATCAGAGTCACTTTTGGGGCAAGTTCCAAAAATCAAGTCTGGGTTCCAAAAGTCAAGTCCCTGGGGCCTGGCCCAGGGCTCCAGGGGCCTTCCCCGGCCCATCAGAGTCACTTTCTGGGCAAATTCCAAAAATCGAGTCTGGATTCCAAGAATCGAGTCCCTGGGGAAAAAGGCAATTCTGGGTTCCAGAAGTCATGTCTCCTGTCCCAGCCTACCCCCTAGAGTCCAACAGACCCAGATCCTAGCCGATTATGCTAAGCTAGCCAAATTCCCAGGACTAGATTCTTGGATTCCAACTTGCCATTACGGATGAACGGTTGCAATCCGTTGTGACCGCTCACATCGGTTTGCGTCCAAATCTGCAGTCCCGTCAATGGGGAGCGTTCCACAAATCGAGTCCATTCGCCTAACCCTAACCCTAACCCTAACCCTAACCCTAACCCTAACCCTAACCCTAACCCTAACCCTAACCCTAACCCTAACCCTAACCCTAACCCTAACCCTAACCCTAACCCTAACCCTAACCCTAACCCTAACCCTAACCCTAACCCTAACCCTAACCCTAACCCTAACCCTAACCCTAACCCTAACCCTAACCCTAACCCTAACCCTAACCCTAACCCTAACCCTAACCCTAACCCTAACCCTAACCCTAACCCTAACCCTAACCCTAACCCTAACCCTAACCCTAACCCTAACCCTAACCCTAACCCTAACCCTAACCCTAACCCTAACCCTAACCCTAACCCTAACCCTAACCCTAATTAGGAAAATGAAGGAGAATAGACTCTTAAGGCGGAATTCGATTCCACAAATCAAGTCCGAAATTTCAGAAAGCTATTAAATGATAATCCTGCGGCATAGGTCGCTTTTTGGGATTGTGTAGAAGGTTATTACAGATTTGTTGACACCTTTGAAATAAATTTTCGATCTTCTTATGATTTTATACCGCAATAAAACCCCTTAAGCCTAATTACCACTAATTATTGTTGCAATATACTACCCTGTCACAGGGTGGCCGTTGTAAAAACTAGGTTTATGGATTCCGGACTACTTTTTTGGAACTTGCTCCAATAGGCTGGGACACCCCCCTGGACGCTAGGCCACGCCCCCCCAGACTTGATTTTTGGAATTGGGACTAGTTTTTTGGAACTTGCCCCAAACTTAATTCTGATAGGCTGGGACACATCCCTAGACCCTAGGCCACGCCCCCCAGACTCGATTTTTGGAATTGGGACTAGTTTTTTGGAACTTGCCCCAAACTTGATTCTGATAGGCTGGGACACACCCCTGGAACATGGGCCACGCCCCCCCAGACTAGATTTTTGGAATTGGGACTAGTTTTTTGGAACTTGCCCCAAACTTAATTCTGATAGGCTGGGACACACCCCTGGACCCTAGGCCACGCCCCCCAGACTCGATTTATGGATCCGAGCCTACTTTTCTGGAAATCGCTCGAAACTTAATTCCGATATGCCGGCACGTGCCCCCGGACCCCAGGCCACTCCCCCAAAGTGTTTTTTGGGAAACCGGGACCGAGTTCCAAAAAACTAGTCCGAGTTCCAAAAATCAAGTCCGACCGTCTCGCACCTAAAACGGGGTCGAATTGTAACAAATGCTGTATCGGTAGATAGCCCTAAGCGAGACGAAAAGGGGGATACTTGTCTGACGTCCGTACGACTTTCCTGTCCCGAACGGCGGCCCGAAACGCACTCGGAAAAAGGCCTCATAAAAATTGTTGGAAATATTCACAAAAAATCAGGAAAAGGTGCTATTGACTCGCAATTGAGGCTACCCCCCCTAAATCGCGGGCGTTGAGCGCGCCTGACTTGGAACCGAGTCCCTAGCACCTTCCTGTCCCGAGATACACCCGAAGGTGAAAGGTCAGAAAAAAAGTGTAAAAATATTCGTGAAAAATTACCCGAATGTCCGTGCGGCTTCAAAATCGTCACACGCCCTAACTCTGGGTCCGCGATCGTGGCCGAGGCGTCCGCTGAACCTAGGCCCAAAAAAATCGACCGTTTTTGGAGGGAAAATGAAATTCCAACCGGCAAGTCTAAGCAATGGCGTCGGGTTTGGACTCGTTCAGGAAATCGAGTCCAAAGTCCTAACCGAGTGATTTCCAGAGCCATTTCACCCACTTGAAAGTCAGAAAAGTAATTTCTGATGGGCTATTGTGTTTCAGCATCCCATATAAGCCCTGGGAGTGGGGGAAAAAAAATAAAAATTTTTGGAAGATTTTAGGCCCACGGTGTCGAGTAAGGGTATTAGGCCTTTGACATAGGGGCTGGCCACGAGGCCTATTTTTTTTTTTTTCAAAAATCCATTAAATATGGTTACCCTGAGCCTCACACATCCTTTTTTTGTACACATACAACTTTCAGCCTGCAAAAGGGCTCGCTCTGAAGTGAAGGAGTTACAATTACGGCTTTAGGCAAATAGACTTGATTTCCGGAACGAGTCCTAACCTAACTCATTGCTTAGACATTGCCGGTTGGAATTTCATTTTCCCTCCAAAAACGGTCAATTTTTTTGGGCCTAGGTTTCGCGGACGCCTCGGCCACGATCGGGGACCCCGAGTTAGGGCTTGCTAAGGTTTTGAAGCCGCGGGGAGATTCGGGTAATTTTTCACGAATATTTTTACACTTTTTTTCTGACCTTTCACCTTTGGGCGTATCTCGGGACAGGAAGGTGCTAGAGACTCGGTTCTGAGTCAGGCGCGCTCAGTGCCCTCGATTTAGGGGGGGTAGACTCGATTCCGGGTCAATAGCACCTTTTCCTGATTTTTTTGTGAATATTTCCAACTATTTTTACGAGGCCTTTGGCCGAGTGCGTTTTGGGCCGCCGTTCCGGACAGGAAGGTCGTACGGACGTCAGACGAGTACCCGCAGTTACGTCTCGCTTCGGGCTATCGCCCGAAAGGGGCGCGAGACCCTAGCCCGAAAAGGCGGGCCGTGATTGGACAAAATCTAAATTCCAACAGGTAATGTCTAAGCAATGGAGGCCACAACTCAAGTCCAATCTCCTAACCTAAGTGTGTGGGGGATGGGCAGTAGCAGCTGAGAGCTTCTTCTAAGAGCTTTTCTTTGACTGTGACAAGGCCCCGAACTGGATTTTTGGAATTCAGGCTCGATTTTTGGAATTGAGGCTTGATTTTTGGAATTGAGACTCGATTTTTGGAATTGAGGCTTGATTTTTGATATCTTTTATCTCTGGGGCAAGTTCGGGTTGTGACTTGATGTCTGGAACTTGATATCTGGAATTCAGACTTAATACCTTGAACCCATTATGTTTCACACTTGATATCTGGAATTCAGACTTGATATCTGGAACAAATTAGGGTTGGGACTTGATATCTGGAACTGGACACCAAAAAAGCATTTAATTGCAATTCAATAACTTTAATGCACTTCCATATCTTTGATAAAGCCACAATTTAATGCACTTCCATATCTTTAATAAAGCCACACACCCCAGACTCGATTTTTGGAATTGGGACTAGTTTTTTGGAACTTGCTCCAAACTCAACTCTGATAGGCTGGGGCACCAACCCTGGCCCTAAGGCACACCCCACCCGACTCGGTTTCTGGGTTCCAGACTACTTTTTTGGGACTTGCTCCAAACTCAATTCTGATGTGCGGGCATGTGCCACCAGACCATAAGACACTTCACCACACTCTTTTCTTTGGAAAACAGACAACTTCATCAGGAAAAACCCTTATATCTCGCTCCCTGAAAGACATTGGAGGAGACTTTCACCACAGGGTCGTACAGACTGGGCTCCTCTATCAAATTCCAGTGCTATTACACTAGGATTAGGGTTAATTCCAAAAATCGAGTCTCAATTCCAAAAATCGAGTCTCAATTCCAAAAATCAAGTCTCAATTCCAAAAATCAAGTCTCAAACTCCTAACCGAGACTTGATATTTGGAATTGAGACTTGATTTTTGGAATTGAGACTCGATTTTTGGAATTGAGACTCGATTTTTGGAATTGAGGCTTGATTTTTGTTATTTTTGATCTCTGGGGCAAAGTAGGGTTGTGACTTGTTGTCTGGAACTTGATATCTGGAATTCAGACTTACTACCTTGAACCCATTAGGTTTCACACTTGATATCTGGAATTCAGACTTGATATGTGGAACAAATTAGGGTTGGGACTTGATATCTGGAACTGGACACCAAGAAAGCATTTTATTGCAATTCAATAACTTTAATGCACTTCCATGTCTTTAATAAAGCCACAATTTAATGCACTTCCATATCTTTAATGAAGCCACACCCTCCAGACTGGATTTTTGGACTTCAGACTACTTTTTTGGAACTTGCTCAAAACTCAATTCTGATAGGCTGGGGCACCAACCCTGGCCCTAAGCCACAGCCCACCCGACTCGGTTTCTGGGTTCCAGACTACTTTTTTGGGACTTGCTCCAAACTCAATTCTGATGTGCTGACATGTGCCACCAGACCATAAGACACTTCACCACAATCTTTTCTTTGGAAAACAGACAACTTCATCAGGAAAAAGCGTTATATCTCGCTCCCTGAAAGACATTGGAGGAAACTTTCACCACAGGGTCGTACAGACTGGGCTCCTCTATCAAATTCCAGTGCTATTACACTAGGATTAGGGTTAATTCCAAAAATCAAGTCTCAATTCCAAAAATCGAGTCTCAATTCCAAAAATCAAGTCTCAATTCCAAAAATCAAGTCTCAAACTCCTAACCGAGACTTGATATTTGGAATTGAGACTTGATTTTTGGAATTGAGACTCGATTTTTGGAATTGAGACTTGATTTTTGGAATTGAGACTCGATTTTTGGAATTGAGACTCGATTTTTGGAATTGAGGCTTGATTTTTGTTATTTTTGATCTCTGGGGCAAAGTAGGGTTGTGACTTGATGTGTGGAACTTGATATCTGGAATTCAGACTTAATACCTTGAACCCATTAGGTTTCACACTTGATATCTGGAATTCAGACTTGATATCTGGAACAAATTAGGGTTGGGACTTGATATCTGGAACTGGACACCAAAAAAGCATTTTATTGCAATTCAATAACTTTAATGCACTTCCATGTCTTTAATAAAGCCACAATTTAATGCACTTCCATATCTTTAATGAAGCCACAGCCTCCAGACTGGATTTTTGGACTTCAGACTACTTTTTTGGAACTTGCTCAAAACTCAATTCTGATAGGCTGGGTAACCAACCCTGGCCCTAAGCCACAGCCCACCCAACTCGGTTTCTGGTTTCCAGACTACTTTTTTGGGACTTGCTCCAAACTCAATTCTGATGTGCTGACATGTGCCACCAGACCATAAGACAATTCACCACACTCTTTTCTTTGGAAAACAGACAACTTCATCAGGAAAAACCCTTATATCTCGCTCCCTGAAAGACATTGGAGGAAACTTTCACCACAGGGTCGTACAGACTGGGCTCCTCTATCAAATTCCAGTGCTATTACACTAGGATTAGGGTTAATTCCAAAAATCGAGTCTCAATTCCAAAAATCGAGTCTCAATTCCAAAAATCAAGTCTCAATTCCAAAAATCAAGTCTCAAACTCCTAACCGAGACTTGATATTTGGAATTGAGACTTGATTTTTGGAATTGAGACTCGATTTTTGGAATTGAGACTTGATTTTTGGAATTGAGGCTTGATTTTTGATATTTTTGATCTCTGGGGCAAAGTAGGGTTGTCACTTGATGTCTGGAACTTGATATCTGGAATTCAGACTTAATACCTTGAACCCATTAGGTTTCACACTTGATATCTGGAATTCAGACTTGATATCTGGAACAAATTAGGGTTGGGACTTGATATCTGGAACTGGACACCAAAAAAGCATTTTATTGCAATTCAATAACTTTAATGCACTTCCATGTCTTTAATAAAGCCACAATTTAATGCACTTCCATATCTTTAATGAAGCCACACCCTCCTGACTGGATTTTTGGACTTCAGACTACTTTTTTGGAACTTGCTCAAAACTCAATTCTGATAGGCTGGGGCACCAACCCTGGCCCTAAGCCACAGCCCACCCAACTCGGTTTCTGGGTTCCAGACTACTTTTTTGGAACTTGCTCCAACCTCAATTCTGATGTGCTGACATGTGCCACCAGACCATAAGACACTTCACCACACTCTTTTCTTTGGAAAACAGACATCTTCATCAGGAAAAACCCTTATATCTCGCTCCCTGAAAGACATTGGAGGAAACTTTCACCACAGGGTCGTGCAGACTGGGCTCCTCTATCAAATTCCAGTGCTATTACACTAGGATTAGGGTTAATTCCAAAAATCAAGTCTCAATTCCAAAAATCGAGTCTCAATTCCAAAAATCAAGTCTCAATTCCAAATATCAAGTCTCAATTCCAAAAATCGAGTCTCAATTCCAAAAATCAAGTCTCAAACTCCTAACCCTAATCCTAACCGAGACTTGATTTTTGGAATTGAGACTCGATTTTTGGAATTGAGACTTGATTTTTGGAATTGAGACTTGATATTTGGAATTGAGACTTGATTTTTGGAATTGAGACTTGATTTTTGGAATTGAGGCTTGATTTTTGTTATTTTTGGTCTCTGGGGCAAATTAGGTTTGGGACTTGATGTCTGGAACTTGATATCTGGAATTCAGACTTAATACCTTGAACCCATTAGGTTTCACACTTGATATCTGGAATTCAGACTTGATGTCTGGAACAAATTAGGGTTGGGACTTGATATCTGGAACTGGACACCAAAAAAGCATTTTATTGCAATTCAATAACTTTAATGCACTTCCATATCTTTAAAAAAGCCACAGTTTAATGCACTTCCATATCTTTAATAAAGCCACACCCTCCAGACTGGATTTTTGGAATTGGGACTAGTTTTTTGGAACTTGCTCCAAACTCAACTCTGATAGGCTGGGGCACCAACCCTGGCCCTAAGGCACACCCCACCCGACTCGGTTTCTGGGTTCCAGACTACTTTTTTGGGACTTGCTCCAAACTCAATTCTGATGTGCTGACATGTGCCACCAGACCATAAGACACTTCACCACACTCTTTTCTTTGGAAAACAGACAACTTCATCAGGAAAAACCCTTATATCTCGCTCCCTGAAAGACATTGGAGGAAACTTTCACCACAGGGTCGTACAGACTGGGCTCCTCTATCAAATTCCAGTGCTACTACACTAGGATTAGGGTTAATTCCAAAAATCGAGTCTCAATTCCAAAAATCGAGTCTCAATTCCAAAAATCAAGTCTCAATTCCAAAAGTCAAGTCTCAAACTCCTAACCGAGACTTGATTTTTGGAATTGAGACTTGATTTTTGGAATTGAGACTCGATTTTTGGAATTGAGACTTGATTTTTGGAATTGAGGCTTGATTTTTGATATTTTTGATCTCTGGGGCAAATTAGGGTTGTCACTTGATGTCTGGAACTTGATATCTGGAATTCAGACTTAATATCTTGAACCCACTAGGGTTCACACTTGATATCTGGAATTCAGACTTGATATCTGGAGCAAATTAGGGTTGTGACATGATGTCTGGACCCTGGACACCAAGAAAACATTTTATTGCAATTCAATAACTTTAATGCACTTCCATATCTTTAGTAAGCCAAAAAACCTTTAAAGAAATACAATAACATCAAACATTTCAAAACACACTTTTAATAGAACAGCATGGAACAGAAGGTCATGGGGACACTTTGGGCTTGTTCTCCCACAGCCCTAAATCCTCCTGGGGAAAGTTGTTAGGAGCATGTTTCAGGCCATTTGGAGTGTATCGGTGCCTGTTTTGGAGACATTTAAATTTGATATTGAACTCTTTTAGTTTGAGCCTAGGCTCGTAAGCCCCAACACCACGTCAAGGTAGAGTTCACGTTGGGGTTGTTAACACAATGTGGTTTTGTCTAAGCAATGGGTCGGGTTAGGACTCGTTCCGGAAATCGAGTCCAAAGTCCTAACCGAGTGATTTCCAGAGCCATTTCACCCACTTGAAAGCCAGAAAAGTCATTTCTGATGGGCTATTGTGTTTCAGCATCCCATATAAGCCCTGGGAGTGGGGGGAAAAAAATATTTTTTTGGATGAGTTTAGGCCCACGGTGTCGAGTAAAGGTATTAGGCCTTTGTCCCATCCGTAGGGTCTGGCAACGAGGCCAATTTTTTTTTTTCAAAAATACGTTAAATACGGTTACCCTGAGCACCATGCATCCTTTTTTGTACACATACAACTTTCAGCCTGCAATAGGGCTCGCTCTGAAGTGAAGGAGTTAGGGTTAGCGGGTTAGGGAAATAGACTTCATTTCCGGAATTAGGCCTATTGACAGTATCCTATACCTGGAACGAGGCCTAACCTTTCAAAAACATTTAACACTACAAGTCCCAGCATTTTTCTGTCTACCTAGAAGACCCACATAGGGGCCGTTTGGCCCGACGGCTTTTCCCTTATGCACTCCTTTTGTTATGGTAATGAGGCTGTTAGTGGCAGTGTGTGGGGGGAGGGGGTCACCCTTCACACACTTCACACTTCAGTGGTGAATTCATGTTGGCTGCTTCTGTGAGAATGAGGAATAAAAACACATTCTATTCTAAAATGTGAACATGTGAATGTCCCATGTGACCATAACATTTATCCCCATGGCAATTAATCAATTGAACAAGATATGGGAGATACATACTACACTCATACTTGTGTTAATGTACAAATGATTCCTTTTAACATTTCTAGCATTGATTGATGCCTCTGACCAGTGGTCTGTATTTATTTACACGTTTTGCTATTTATTGTGTTGTGATGGGTTTTTTTATTGTATGTGTTTTTTGTCACTCTGCTGTGCTGTAAGACAAATTGCCTTTTTTAAGGACATTAAAGCTTTCAACTCAAGTCAAGATGAGTCATAACGACTCATGTGACTGCAACCAGACAATTGTTTGATGGATAAATACCTCAGTGCACATGGACTATCGCTTCAGTTCCCTCAAGAATTTTGTGGTGAAAGAAGCTCCTCTCCAAGGAACGAAGATGCAGAGATTCAACAGGCATTGGAAATGATCCTGGATGGAGCAAACCCTTGCGACAAGTTCAAGTGGCTCCAGCCGTGTGCCACTATCAGCCACATTTCCATAACAAAATGAGTGTCCAGAGGGGGGACTTGAGGCCAATTGGCCCTCTTGTGGGTTTTCTAGGTAAAAAGGCCAAATGGCCCCTCTCTGGGAAAAAAATCATGTCTCCAAAATAGGTAGGGTTAGCGGGTTAGGGAAATAGACTTGATTTCCGGAATTAGGCCTATTGACAGTATCCTATACCCGGAACGAGGCCTAACCTTTCACAAAAACATTTTTTTAAAAATCATGTCTCCAAAATAGGTAGACTCCAAATGGGCTGAAACCTGCTCCTAACACCTTCCCCTGGGAAGTTTTTTGGCAAGTGGGACTTGGGCAAATTTTCACTACCGGCCTTCCATTGAAATGAATGGGTTAGGGTTTGTTTTTGAATAACTCTGAAACTAAAGGTCCTACGGCTTCGCGGATACATCGGCCACGATCGGGGACCGCGACTTAGTGTGTGCGACGATTTTGAAGCCGCGGGGACATTCGGGTAATTTTTCACGAATATTTTTACACTTTTTTTCTGACCTGTGACCTTTGGGTGTATCTCAGTACCGGAAGGTGCTAGAGACTCGGTTCCGAGTCAGGCGCGCTCGGCGCCCTCGATTTAGGGGGGGTAGACTTGATTCTGGGTCAATAGCACCTTTTCCTGATTTTTTTGTGAATATTTCCAACAATTTTTACGAGGCCTTTTGCCGAGTGCGTTTCGGGCCGCCGTTCCGGACAGGAAGGTCGTACGGACGTCAGACGAGTATCCCCCGTTTCGTCTCGCTTAGGGCTATCTACCGATAGGGGCGCGAGGCCCTAGCCCGAAAAGGCGGGCCGTGATTGGACGAAATCAAAATTCCAACCGGCAAGTCTAAGCAATGGGGTCGGGTTAGGACTCGTTCCGGAAATCAAGTCCAAAGTCCTAACCGAGTGATTTCCAGAGTCATTTCCCCCACTTGAAAGTCAGAAAAGTCATTTCTGATGGGCTATTGTGTTTCACCATCCCATATAAGCCCTGGGAGTGGGGAAAAAATAAAAATAAAAATTGGATGATTTTAGGCCCACGGTGTCGAGTAAGGGTATTAGGCCTTGGACGTAGGGTCTGGCGACGAGGCCGATTTTTTTTTTTCAAAAATCCATTAAATATGGTTACCCTGAGCCCCACGCATCCTCTTTGTACACATACACCTTTCAGCCTGCAAAAGGGCTGGCTCTGAAGTGAAGGAGTCAGGGTTAGCGGGTTAGGGAAATAGACTTCATTTCCGGAATTAGGCCTATTGACAGTATCCTATACCCGGAACGAGGCCTAACCTTTCAAAAACATTTTTTAAAAAATCATGTTGCAGTTGCAAAGAGAATTTACTACTAACGCAAACTTTACAGCACATCAGGGAAAAAAGGACAAAAAAGGCTACCGGTAAACCCACTGAACTTTTTCATATGCAAACGCTGCGCTCGCAGTAATCCGTGGGCATGACAAATGTTTGTTCCTTACCTGTGATTGGTTTAAACTTTCTTTCTCAGTGGTGTGTAGTAAAATATCTTCAGTTAAAGTGAACAAACTGCCTGTGAAAGGGCTAATGGTTAAAATGGTTCTTACTTTACAACTGGTTTTCTGTTCAGTTATATTTGTTCAGCAACATATTACCTGAATGATTACAAATTGTTAAAATATACTTAATTTACCTTATACATAAATATTTATATATTGTTGCCTAATTAACTTGGGTTTTGTTATAGAACAACAAGCATTTATTCATACATGCTTTGTTGTAGAAAAACAGGCATTTATTCATACATTTATTTTATGTTTGTATGTTTAAAGGTTTTTAACCTTCTAGCTTCTACTTCTGATTCTGGTTCTATGTTTTGTTCTGGGAAAACCCACTACTACCACAATTATACTATAACGTCAGTTCCACTGAAAACCAATAAAATACAAGACGAGTGGAATGCTGTGTCCGAGTCCTTCCCTTTCAAGTGTGGGAAACCCTGATGCTCACATACACTTGACAGACCCTGTGTTTGACTTACATCTCTGTTGTTGTTGTGAAAAGTAGTGTGGGGGAAGGGCATCAGCAGCAGAGAGCTTCTGTGTGGGTGGGGAGGGGCAATAGCAGCAGAGAGCTTCTTCTAAGAGCATTTCTTTGACAAGACCCAGACTGGATTTTCCAAAAAAACACCTTGGCGGCGTGGCTTAGGGTCCTAAGGCGTGTCCCAGCACGTCAAAATTGAGTTTGGACCAGGATAGGACATTGGACTTCAATACCAGAATTAGGCCTATTGACAGTATCCTATACCCGGAACGAGGCCTAACCGTTCAAAAACATTTTAAAAAAAAATCATGGATCCAAAATAGGTAGACTCCAAATGGGCTGAAACGTGCTCCTAACATCTTCCCCCGGGAAGTTCTTTGGCAAGTGGGACTTGGGAAGTTTTCACGACTGGCCTTCCATTGAAATGAATGGGTTAGTGTTTGTTTTTGAATAACTCTGAAACTAAAGGACCTACGGCTTCGCGGACACCTCAGCCACGATCGGGGACCCCGAGTTAGGGTGTGTGACGATTTTGAAGCAGCGGGGACATTCGGGTTATTTTTCACGAATATTTTTACACTTTTTTTCTGACCTGTGACCTTTGGGTGTATCTCAGGACAGGAAGGTGCTAGAGACTCGGTTCAAAGTCAGGCGCGCTCAGTGCCCTCGATTTAGGGGGGGTAGACTCGATTCCGGGTCAATACCACCTTTTCCTGATTTTTTTGTGAATATTTCCAACAATTTTTACGAGGCCTTTGGCCGAGTGCGTTTCGGGCCGCCGTTCCGGACAGGAAGGTCGTACGGACGTCAGACGAGTATCCCCCGTATCGTCTCGCTTAGGGCTATCTACCGATAGGGGCGCGAGGCCCTAGCCCGAAAAGGCGGGCCGTGATTGGACGAAATCAAAATTCCAACCGGCAAGTCTAAGCGATGGGGTCGGGTTAGGACTCGTTCCGGAAATCAAGTCCAAAGTCCTAACCGAGTGATTTCCAGAGTCATTTCCCCCACTTGAAAGTCAGAAAAGTCATTTCTGATGGGCTATTGTGTTTCACCATCCCATATAAGCCCTGGGAGTGGGGGGAAAAAAAATAAAAAATTTTGGATGATTTTAGGCCCACGGTGTCGAGTAAGGGTATTACGCCTTGGACGTAGGGTCTGGCGACGAGGCCGATTTTTTTTTTTTTCAAAAATCCGTTAAATATGGTTACCCTGAGCCCCACGCATCCTCTTTGTACACATACAACTTTCAGCCTGCAAAAGGGCTTGCTCTGAAGTGAAGGAGTCAGGGTTAGCGGGTTAGGGAAATAGACTTCATTTCCGGAATTAGGCCTGTTGACAGTATCCTATTCCCGGAACGAGGCCTAACCTTTCAAATACATTTTTTAAAAATCATGTATCCAAAATAGGTAGACTCCAAATGGGCTGAAACATGCTCCTAACACCTTCCCCTGGGAAGTTCTTTGGCAAGTGGGACTTGGGAGGTTTTAACTACCGGCCTTCCATTGAAATGAACGGGTTAGTGTTTGTTTTTGAATAACTCTGAAACTAAAGGTCCTACGGCTTCGCGGACACCTCGGCCACGATCGGGGACCCCGAGTTAGGGGGTGGGACGAATCTGAAACCGCGGGGACATTCGGGTAATTTTTCACGAATATTTTTACACTTTTTTTCTGACCTGTGAGCTTTGGGCGTATCTCGGGACAGGAAGGTGCTAGACACTCGGTTCCGAGTCAGGCGCGCTCGGCGCCCTCGATTTAGGGGGGGTAGACCAGATTCCAGGTCGATGGCACCTCTTCCTGATTTTTTTGTGAATATTTCTGACTATTTTTACGAGGCCTTCGGCCTAGTGCGTTTCGGGCCGCCATTCCGGACGGGAAGGTCGTACGGACGTCGGACGAGTATCCCCCGTTCCGTCTCGCTCGGGGCTATCTACCGATGGGGGCGCGAGGCCCTAGCCCGAAAAGGCGGTCCGTGATCGGACGAAATCAAAATTCCAACCGGCAAGTCTAAGCGATGGGGTCGGGTTAGGACTCGTTCCGGAAATCAAGTCCAAAGTCCTAACCGAGTGATTTCCAGAGCCATTTCACCCACTTGAAAGTCAGAAAAGTCATTTCTGATGGGCTATTGTGTTTCAGCATCCCATATAAGCCCTGGGAGTGGGGGGAAAAAAAATAAAAAATTTTGGATGATTTTAGGCCCACGGTGTCGAGTAAGGGTATTAGGCCTTGGACGTAGGGTCTGGCGACGAGGCCGATTTTTTTTTTCAAAAATCCGTTAAATACGGTTACCCTGAGCCCCACGCATCCTCTTTGTACACATACAACTGTCAGCCTGCAAAAGGGCTCACTCTGAAGTGAAGGAATCAGTGTTAGCGGGTTAGGGAAATAGACTTCATTTCCGGAACGAATCCTAACCTAACTCATTGCTTAGACATTGCCGGTTGGAATTTCATTTTCCCTCCAAAAACGGTCGATTTTTTTGGGCCTGGGTTTTGCGCCTTTGGGTATCGGTAGAGAGCCGGGTCTGTGCGGCCCTACGGTAAAAGTTTTCTCGGGTGTCTTTCGTGGACCGAGTTATGGGCCTTTTTTGGAATGATTTTGAATTGAATTTTGAAACGAATGGGTTAGGGTTTGTTTTCGAATAACTCTGAAACTAAAGGTCCTACGGCTTCGCGGACGTGTCGGCCACGATCGGGGACCCCGATTTAGGGCGCGCGACGATTTTGAAGCCGCCGGGACGTTCGGGTAATTTTTCACGAATATTTTTACACTTTTTTTCCGACCTTTCACCTTCGGGCGTATCTCGGGACGGGAAGGCGCTAGAGACTCGGTTCCGAGTCAGGCGCGCTCGGCGCCCTCGATTTAGGGGGGGTAGACTCGATTCCGGGTCGACGGCACCTCTTCCTGATTTTTTTGTGAATATTTCCGACTATTTTTACGAGGCCTTCGGCCTAGTGCGTTTTGGGCCGCCGTTCCGGACGGGAAGGTCGTACGGACGTCGGACGAGCATCCCCCGTTTCGTCTCGCTCGGGGCTATCTACCGACGGGGGCGCGAGGCCCTAGGCCGAAAAGGCGGGCCGCGATCGGACGAAATCGAAATTCCAACCTGCAAGTCTAAGCGATGGGGTCGGGTTAGGACTCGTTCCGGAAATCGAGTCCAAAGTCCTAACCGAGTGATTTCCAGAGCCGTTTCCCCCACTTGAAAAATAATTTCTGACATCGACCCGTGCGGCTCGATCGGACTCGGTGCGCTATTACGTTGCACGACCCCTTTTTCCCCATTCATTTATATGGGCTTCTTTGGAGATACGTGAGATCTCGCCAGCAGATGGAGGCAAAACACAAGCGATAATACTCTGCCTCTCGACTTCAGTTCCACAGGGAATCTTGGTGTGATTTTCTGGGGTCTCCTCACAGGGCCTGGCTAAGCGCGCTGCATCACTCTCGCGATTTCCCACAGGGGAATTGTCTAGTTATTATTATTCTTATTCTTCTTATTATTTTTTTTTCAAAAATCCATTAAATACGGTTGCCCTGAGCCGCACGCATCCTTTTTTGTAGACATACAACTTTCAGCCTGCAAAAGGGCTCGCTCTGAAGTGAAGGAGTGAGGGTTAGCGGGTTAGGGAAATAGACTTCGTTTCCTTGAATTAGGCCTATTTACTGTATCCTATACCCGGAACGAGGCCTAACCTTTCACAAAAACATTTTTAAAAAAATCATGTCTCCAAAATATGTGCCAAACGCCTCCAAATGGGCTGAAACGTGCTCCTAACACCTTCCCCTGGGAAGTTTTTTGGCAAGTGGGACTTGGCCGTTTCACCCACTTGAAAGTCAGAAAAGTCATTTCTGATGGGATATTGTGTTTCAGCATCCCATATAAGCCCTGGGAGTGGGGGAAAAAAAAAATAAAAGGGTTTCATTTCATCCAAAATCATTTTGGATGATTTTAGGCCCACGGTGTCGAGTAAGGGTATTAGGCCTTGGACGTAGGGTCTGGCGACGAGGCCGATTTTTTTTTTTCAAAAATCCGTTAAATACGGTTACCCTGAGCCCCCACGCATCCTCTTTTCCAACTGTTTTTACGGGCCTTCGGCCTAGGACGTTTCGGGCCGCCGTTCCGGACAGGAAGGTCGTACGGAGGTAGGACGAGTATCCCCCGATTCGTCTCGCTCGGGGCTATCTACCGATACCGCGTTTGTTACGGTTCGACCCCGTTTTAGGGGCGAGACGGTCGGACTTGATTTTTGGAACTCGGACTAGTTTTTTGGAACTCGTTCCCGGTTTCCCAAAAAAACGCTTCGGGGGAGTCGCCCGTGGTCCGGGGGCACGTCCCGTCGTATCGGAATCGAGTTTCGAGCGATATTTCAAAAAAGCGGTCTCGGATCCGGATGTCGGGTCGGGGGGGCGTGGCCTAGGGTCCGGGGGCGTGTCCCAGCCTATCAGAATCGAGTTTGGGGCGAGTTCCAAAAAACCAGTCCCAATTCCAAAAATCGAGTCCGGGGGGCGTGGCCTAGGGTCGGGGGGCGTGTCCCAGCCAATCAGAATCGAGTTTGGGGCGAGTTCCAAAAATCTAGTCCCAAGTCCAAAAATCGAGTCCGGGGGGCGTGGCCTAGGGTCGGGGGGCGTGTCCCAGCCAATCAGAATTGAGTTTGGGGCAAGTTCCAAAAAACCAGTCCCAATTCCAAAAATCGAGTCCGGGGGGCGTGGCCTAGGGTCGGGGGGCGTGTCCCAGCCAATCAGAATCGAGTTTGGGGCAAGTTCCAAAAAACTAGTCCCAATTCCAAAAATCGAGTCCGGGGGGCGTGGCCTAGGGTCGGGGGGCGTGTCCCAGCCAATCAGAATCAGGTTTGGGGCAAGTTCCAAAAAACTAGTCCCAATTCCAAAAATCAAGTCTGGGGGGCGTGGCCTAGGGTCCCGGGGGGGTCCGCAGCCAATCAGAATCGAGTTTGGGGCAAGTTCCAAAAAACTAGTCTGGAGTCCAGAAAACAAGTCTCTAGTGTTAGAGCGCCACCTAGAGTCCAATATGCCCTCGGCCTAGCCGACTAAGCTAAGCTATCCCAATTCCACAAACTGTGTTCTTGGATTCCAACTTGCCATTACCGATGAATGGTCGCAGTCTGTCGTGACCGGTCACGACGAAAAAATTCCAACTCCACAGTCCCCGCAATGGGGCCGGTTCCACAAATCAAGTCTATTTGCCTAACCCTAACCCTAACCCTAACCCTAACCCTAACCCTAACCCTAACCCTAACCCTAACCCTAACCCTAACCCTAACCCTAACCCTAACCCTAACCCTAACCCTAACCCTAACCCTAACCCTAACCCTAACCCTAACCCTAACCCTAACCCTAACCCTAACCCTAACCCTAACCCTAACCCTAACCCTAACCCTAACCCTAACCCTAACCCTAACCCTAACCCTAACCCTAACCCTAACCCTAACCCTAACCCTAACCCTAACCCTAACCCTAACCCTAACCCTAACCCTAACCCTAACCCTAACCCTAACCCTAACCCTAACCCTAACCCTAACCCTAACCCTAACCCTAACCCTAACCCTAACCCTAACCCTAACCCTAACCCTAACCCTAACCCTAACCCTAACCCTAACCCTAACCCTAACCCTAACCCTAATTAGGCGGAGATAGGACAATAGACTCTTAAGGTGGAATTGGATTCCACAAATCGAGTCCGAAATTCCGAAAAGCCATTAAACGGTTTTCCTGTGGGCTGGGTCGCTTTTTGGGATTTTGCAGAGGGTTATTACAGATTTTATGACACCCTTGGAATTAATTTTGGACCTCCCCACGATTTTATACCGCGATAAACCCCCTTATCCCAAGTTCAGCTGCAGTACCGTTCCATGACACCAGGTGGCTATTTCCCAGACTTGATTTGTGGAATTGGCCCAAAATGGGGAAATTCCACTGCAGGGCCATGCAGACTGGTCTCCCCTGCCGCCCTGCAGGGTCTGTGGCCCAGACTCGACTTTTGGAATTGGGACTATGTTTTTGGAATTGATACCTGGGATCCTGGGGGGAATCTGCAGTCAGGGGCACCTGGGACCTCCCCTGGCCGAGCTATGGGCCTCCAAAGTCGGGCTGGGGCCTCGGACATGACCGCCCGTGCTGGTTCCCTGGGTGGAGGTCAGGGGCATCTGCCTGCCAAGCCTGGGGCTCCTGGGACCTCCCCTGGCCGAGCTATGGGCCTCCAAAGTCGGGCTCGGGCCTTGTGTATAACCGCCACCTGAGTGGAGCCCCACGGGGAATAACGGCCCCTGGCGGGGGGCTGCCCGGGCCTTCGGGTGCTGGTTCCCTGGGGAGAGGTCAGGGGCATCTGCCTGCCAAGTCTGGGGCTCCTGGGACCTCCCCTGGCCGAGATATGGGCCTCCAAAGTCGGGCTCGGGCCTTGTGTATAACCGCCACCTGAGTGGAGCCCCACGGGGAATAACGGCCCCTGTCGGGGGGCTGACCGGGCCTTCGGGTGCTGGTTCCCTGGGGAGAGGTCCCAGGCATCTGCCTGCCAAGTCTGGGGCTCCTGGGACCTCCCCTGGCCGAGATATGGGCCTCCAAAGTCGGGCTCGGGCCTTGTGTATAACCGCCACCTGAGTGGGGCCCCACGGGGAATAACGGCCCCTGGCGGGGTGCTGCCCGGGCCTTCGGGTGCTGGTTCCCTGGGGAGAGGTCCCAGGCATCTGCCTGCCAAGTCTGGGGCTCCTGGGACCTCCCCTGGCCGAGCTATGGGCCTCCAAGTTGGGGCTCGGGCCTTGTGTATAACCGCCACCTGTGTGGAGCCCCACGGGGAATAACGGCCCCTGGCGGGGGGCTGCCCGGGCCTTCGGGTGCTGGTTCCCTGGGGAGAGGTCCCAGGCATCAGCCTGCCGAGTCTGGGGCTCCTGGGACCTCCCCTGGCCGAGCTATGGGCCTCCATGGTCTGGCTGAGGCCTTGTATAAAACAGCCAACTGAGTGGGGCCCCACGGGGGATAGCGTCCCCTGGCTGGGGGCTTCCCGTGCTGGTTCCCTGGGTGGAGGTCAGGGGCATCTGCCTGCCAAGTCTGGGGGTCCTGGGACCTCCCCTGGCCGAGCTAGGGGCCTCCAAGTTGGGGCTTGGGCCTTGTGTATAACCACCACCTGAGTGGAGCCCCACGGGGAATAACGGCCCCTGGCTGGGGGCTGCCCGGGCCTTCCCGTGCTGGTTCCCTGGGGAGAGGTCCCAGGCATCAGCCTGCCAAGTCTGGGGCTCCTGGGACCTCCCCTGGCCGAGTTATGGGCCTCCATGGTCTGGCTCAGGCCTTGTATAAAACAGCCAACTGAGTGGGGCCCCACGGGGGATAGCGTCCCCTGGCTGGGGGCTTCCCATGCTGGTTCCCTGGGTGGAGGTCAGGGGCATCTGCCTGCCAAGTCTGGGGGTCCTGGGAGGTCCCCTGGCCGAGCTAGGGGCCTCCAAGTTGGGGCTTGGGCCTTGTGTATAACCACCACCTGAGTGGAGCCCCACGGGGAATAACGGCCCCTGGCTGGGGGCTGCCCGGGCCTTCCCGTGCTGGTTCCCTGGGGAGAGGTCCCAGGCATCAGCCTGCCAAGTCTGGGGCTCCTGGGACCTCCCCTGGCCGAGCTATGGGCCTCCATGGTCTGGCTGAGGCCTTGTATAAAACAGCCAACTGAGTGGGGCCCCACGGGGGATAGCGTCCCCTGGCTGGGGGCTTCCCATGCTGGTTCCCTGGGTGGAGGTCAGGGGCATCTGCCTGCCAAGTCTGGGGGTCCTGGGACCTCCCCTGGCCGAGCTAGGGGCCTCCAAGTTGGGGCTTGGGCCTTGTCTATAACCACCACCTGTGTGGAGCCCCACGGGGAATAACGGCCCCTGGCTGGGGGCTGCCCGGGCCTTCCCGTGCTGGTTCCCTGGGGAGGGGTCCCAGGCATCAGCCTGCCAAGCCTGGGGCTCCTGGGACCTCTCCTGGCCGAGCTATGGGCCTCCAAGTTGGGGCTTGGGCCTTGTGTATAACCACCACCTGTGTGGAGCCCCACGGGGAATAACGGCCCCTGGCTGGGGGCTGCCCGGGCCTTCCCGTGCTGGTTCCCTGGGTGGAGGTCAGGGGCATCTGCCTGCCAAGCCTGGGGCTCCTGGGACCTCCCCTGGCCGAGCTATGGGCCACCAAGTTGGGGCTTGGGCCTTGTGTATAACCACCACCTGAGTGGAGCCCCACGGGGAATAACGGCCCCTGGCTGGGGGCTGCCCGGGCCTTCCCGTGCTGGTTCCCTGGGTGGAGGTCCCAGGCATCAGCCTGCCAAGCCTGGGGCTCCTGGGACCTCCCCTGGCCGAGCTATGGGCCTCCAAGTTGGGGCTCGGGCCTTGTATCGAACCTCCGACTGAGTGGGGCCCCACGGGGGATAGCGTCCCCTGGCTGGGGGCTTCCCCTGCTGGTTCCCTGGGTGGAGGTCGGGGGCATCTGCCTGTAAAGTCTGGGGGTCCTGGGAGGTCCCCTGGCCGAGCTAGGGGCCTCCAAAATCGGACTGGATATCTGGAATCCTGGTGGAATCTGCAGTCTGGGGCTGCTCAGTTATACCATGGGCAGATATAATATGGGCAGTTATACCATAGACAGTTATACCATGGGATTCAGGCTAGGGCAAAAACTTAGACAGGGTGGATGGACCAGGGACTCTTCCCCCTGTCCATGCCCGATTAGGAGAGCTCTCTGCTGGGAGGAGGGAGACTGCATCCCCCCCTGGAAGTGCTGCTGCGCACCTGGTGCTGCTGAGAGGTGCCATCGGGATACAGGGGATGAGTGGGCCTGGGAACCCATTGAGACTTGATTCATGGAATCCTGGGTCTACCGTCCCCCTGGCTGGGGGCTGCCCGGGCCTTCCCGTGCTGGTTCCCTGGGTGGAGGTCAGGGGCATCTGCCTATGAGGTCTGGGGGTCCTGGGAGGTCCCCTGGCCGAGCTAGGGGCCTCCAAATCGGACTTGATATCTGGAATCCTGGGGGAACCTGCAGTCAGGGGCACCTGGGAGCTCCCCTGGCCGAGCTATGGGCCTCCGAGGGCGGGCTGCTCAGTTATACCATGGGCAGTTATACCATGGAATTCAGACATGGCCAAAATCTTAGACATGGTGGATGGACCAGGGCACTCTTCCCCCTGGCCGTGCCCGAGGAGGAGAGCTCTCTCCTGGGAGGAGGGCGACTGCATCCCCCCCCTGGAAGTGCTGTTGCGCACCTGGTGGTGCTGAGAGGTGCCATCAGGATACAGGTGATGAGTGGGCTTGGGGAACCCACTGAGGCTTAATATCTGGTATCCTGGGGCTGACGTCCCCTGGCTGGGGGCTGCCCGGGCCTTCCCATGCTGGTTCCCTGGGGAGAGGTGAGAGGCATCTGCCTGTAAAGTCTGGGGGTCCTGGGAGGTCCCCTGGCCGAGCTATGGGCCTCCAAAGTCGGACTTGATATCTGGAATCCTGGGGCTGGCATCCCCTGGCTGGGGGCTGCCCGGGCCTTCCTGTGCTGGTTCCCTGGGTGGAGGTCAGGGGCATCTGCCTGCCAAGTCTGGGGGTCCTGGGAGGTCCCCAGGCCGAGCTATGGGCCTCCAAAGTCGGACTTGATATCTGGAATCCTGGGGCTGGCATCCCCTGGCTGGGGGCTGCCCGGGACTTCCTGTGCTGGTTCCCTGGGTGGAGGTCAGGGGCATCTGCCTGCCAAGTCTGGGGGTCCTGGGAGGTCCCCTGGCCGAGCTATGGGCCTCCAAAGTCGGACTTGATATCTGGAATCCTGGGGCTGGCGTCCCCTGGCTGGGGGCTGCCCGGGCCTTCCTGAGCTGGTTCCCTGGGTGGAGGTCAGGGGCATCTGCCTGCCAAGTCTGGGGGTCCTGGGAGGTCCCCTGGCCGAGCTATGGGCCTCCAAAGTCGGACTCGATATCTGGAATCCTGGGGCTGGCGTCCCCTGGCTGGGGGCTGCCCGGGCCTTCCCGTGCTGGTTCCCTGGGTGGAGGTCAGGGGCATCTGCCTGCCAAGTCTGGGGGTCCTGGGAGGTCCCCTGGCCGAGCTATGGGCCTCCAATGTCGGACTTGATATCTGGAATCCTGGGGCTGGCGTCCCCTGGCTGGGGGCTGCCCGGGCCTTCCTGTGCTGGTTCCCTGGGTGGAGGTCAGGGGCATCTGCCTGCCAAGTCTGGGGGTCCTGGGAGGTCCCCTGGCCGAGCTATGGGCCTCCAAAGTCGGACTCGATATCTGGAATCCTGGGGCTGACGTCCCCTGGCTGGGGGCTGCCCGGGCCTTCCCGTGCTGGTTCCCTGGGGAGAGGTGAGAGGCATCTGCCTGTAAAGTCTGGGGGTCCTGGGAGGTCCCCTGGCCGAGCTATGGGCCTCCAAAGTCGGACTTGATATCTGGAATCCTGGGGCTGGCATCCCCTGGCTGGGGGCTGCCCGGGCCTTCCTGTGCTGGTTCCCTGGGTGGAGGTCAGGGGCATCTGCCTGCCAAGTCTGGGGGTCCTGGGAGGTCCCCTGGCCGAGCTATGGGCCTCCAAAGTCGGACTTGATATCTGGAATCCTGGGGCTGGCGTCCCCTGGCTGGGGGCTGCCCGGGCCTTCCTGTGCTGGTTCCCTGGGTGGAGGTCAGGGGCATCTGCCTGCCAAGTCTGGGGGTCCTGGGAGGTCCCCTGGCCGAGCTATGGGCCTCCAAAGTCGGACTCGATATCTGGAATCCTGGGGCTGGCGTCCCCTGGCTGGGGGCTGCCCGGGCCTTCCCGAGCTGGTTCCCTGGGTGGAGGTCAGGGGCATCTGCCTGCCAAGTCTGGGGGTCCTGGGAGGTCCCCTGGCCGAGCTATGGGCCTCCAATGTCGGACTTGATATCTGGAATCCTGGGGCTGGCGTCCCCTGGCTGGGGGCTGCCCGGGCCTTCCTGTGCTGGTTCCCTGGGTGGAGGTCAGGGGCATCTGCCTGCCAAGTCTGGGGGTCCTGGGAGGTCCCCTGGCCGAGCTATGGGCCTCCAAAGTCGGACTCGATATCTGGAATCCTGGGGCTGACGTCCCCTGGCTGGGGGCTGCCCGGGCCTTCCCGTGCTGGTTCCCTGGGGAGAGGTGAGAGGCATCTGCCTGTAAAGTCTGGGGGTCCTGGGAGGTCCCCTGGCCGAGCTATGGGCCTCCAAAGTCGGACTTGATATCTGGAATCCTGGGGCTGGCGTCCCCTGGCTGGGGGCTGCCCGGGCCTTCCTGTGCTGGTTCCCTGGGTGGAGGTCAGGGGCATCTGCCTGCCAAGTCTGGGGGTCCTGGGAGGTCCCCTGGCCGAGCTATGGGCCTCCAATGTCGGACTTGATATCTGGAATCCTGGGGCTGGCGTCCCCTGGCTGGGGGCTGCCCGGGCCTTCCCGTGCTGGTTCCCTGGGTGGAGGTCAGGGGCATCTGCCTGCCAAGTCTGGGGGTCCTGGGAGGTCCCCTGGCCGAGCTATGGGCCTCCAAAGTCGGACTCGATATCTGGAATCCTGGGGCTGACGTCCCCTGGCTGGGGGCTGCCCGGGCCTTCCCATGCTGGTTCCCTGGGGAGAGGTGAGAGGCATCTGCCTGTAAAGTCTGGGGGTCCTGGGAGGTCCCCTGGCCGAGCTATGGGCCTCCAAAGTCGGACTTGATATCTGGAATCCTGGGGCTGGCGTCCCCTGGCTGGGGGCTGCCCGGGCCTTCCTGTGCTGGTTCCCTGGGTGGAGGTCAGGGGCATCTGCCTGCCAAGTCTGGGGGTCCTGGGAGGTCCCCTGGCCGAGCTATGGGCCTCCAAAGTCGGACTCGATATCTGGAATCCTGGGGCTGACGTCCCCTGGCTGGGGGCTGCCCGGGCCTTCCCATGCTGGTTCCCTGGGGAGAGGTGAGAGGCATCTGCCTGTAAAGTCTGGGGGTCCTGGGAGGTCCCCTGGCCGAGCTATGGGCCTCCAAAGTCGGACTCGATATCTGGAATCCTGGGGCTGGCGTCCCCTGGCTGGGGGCTGCCCGGGCCTTCCCGTGCTGGTTCCCTGGGGAGAGGTGAGAGGCATCTGCCTGTAAAGTCTGGGGGTCCTGGGAGGTCCCCTGGCCGAGCTATGGGCCTCCAAATTCGGACTCGATATCTGGAATCCTGGGGCTGGCGTCCCCTGGCTGGGGGCTGCCCGGGCCTTCCCGTGCTGGTTCCCTGGGTGGAGGTCAGGGGCATCTGCCTGCCAAGTCTGGGGGTCCTGGGAGGTCCCCTGGCCGAGCTATGGGCCTCCAAAGTCGGACTTGATATCTGGAATCCTGGGGCTGGCGTCCCCTGGCTGGGGGCTGCCCGGGCCTTCCCATGCTGGTTCCCTGGGGAGAGGTGAGAGGCATCTGCCTGTAAAGTCTGGGGGTCCTGGGAGGTCCCCTGGCCGAGCTATGGGCCTCCAAAGTCGGACTTGATATCTGGAATCCTGGGGCTGGCGTCCCCTGGCTGGGGGCTGCCCGGGCCTTCCCGTGCTGGTTCCCTGGGTGGAGGTCAGGGGCATCTGCCTGCCAAGTCTGGGGGTCCTGGGAGGACCCCTGGCCGAGCTAGGGGCCTCCAAAGTCGGACTCGATATCTGGAATCCTGGGGCTGGCGTCCCCTGGCTGGGGGCTGCCCGGGCCTTCCTGTGCTGGTTCCCTGGGGAGAGGTGAGAGGCATCTGCCTGCCAAGTCTGGGGCTCCTGGGAGCTCCCCTGGCCGAGCTATGGGCCTCCAAATTCGGGCTCGATATCTGGAATCCTGGGGCTAACGTCCCCTGGCTGGGGGCTGCCCCCCGTGCTGGTTCCCTGGGTGGAGGTCCCAGGCATCAGCCTGCCAAGCCTGGGGCTCCTCGGACCTACCCTGGCCGAGCTATGGGCCTCCAGGGGCGGGCTGCTCGGTTATACCATGGGCCAGTGCTACTGCTGAGGTTTACCATGGGCCAGCTCGACTGGCCAGCGGGGCTGAAGGTCCTTAATGCAGGGTGAGGAGGGCTTAAGTGTGGGTGCCCAGGACCGCCTGGTGCACTAGGCGTGGTGGACGGACCAGGGCGCCTCCAAAGTCGGGCTGCTCGGTTATACCATGGGCCAGTGCTACTGCTGAGGTTTACCATGGGCCAGCTCGACTGGCCAGCGGGGCTGAAGGTCCTTAATGCAGGGTGAGGAGGGCTTAAGTGTGGGTGCCCAGGACCGCCTGGTGCACTAGGCGTGGTGGACGGACCAGGGCGCCTCCAAAGTCGGGCTGCTCGGTTATACCATGGGCCAGTGCTACTGCTGAGGTTTACCATGGGCCAGCTCGACTGGCCAGCGGGGCTGAAGGTCCTTAATGCACGGTGAGGAGGGCTTAAGAGTGGGTGCCCAGGACCGCCTGGTGCGCCAGGTTAGGGTTAGCTGCCCGGGACTTCCAGGGGAGCCTGCCCCAGCCCTAAGTGGAGCTCCCCCGCCCTGGGAGTAGGGTTAGCTGCCCGGGACTTCCAGGGGAGCCTGCCCCAGCCCTAAGTGGAGCTCGCCAGCCCTGGGAGTAGGGTTAGCTGCCCGGGACTTCCAGGGGAGCCTGCCCCAGCCCTAAGTGGAGCTCCCCAGCCCTGGGAGTAGGGTTAGCTGCCCGGGACTTCCAGGGGAGCCTGCCCCAGCCCTAAGTGGAGCTCCCCAGCCCTGGGAGTAGGGTTAGCTGCCCGGGACTTCCAGGGGAGCCTGCCCCAGCCCTAAGTGGAGCTCCCCCGCCCTGGGAGTAGGGTTAGCTGCCCGGGACTTCCAGGGGAGCCTGCCCCAGCCCTAAGTGGAGCTCCCCAGCCCTGGGAGTAGGGTTAGCTGCCCGGGACTTCCAGGGGAGCCTGCCCCAGCCCTAAGTGGAGCTCCCCAGCCCTGGGAGTAGGGTTAGCTGCCCGGGACTTCCAGGGGAGCCTGCCCCAGCCCTAAGTGGAGCTCCCCAGCCCTGGGAGTAGGGTTAGCTGCCCGGGACTTCCAGGGGAGCCTGCCCCAGCCCTAAGTGGAGCTCCCCAGCCCTGGGAGTAGGGTTAGCTGCCCGGGACTTCCAGGGGAGCCTGCCCCAGCCCTAAGTGGAGCTCCCCAGCCCTGGGAGTAGGGTTAGCTGCCCGGGACTTCCAGGGGAGCCTGCCCCAGCCCTAAGTGGAGCTCCCCAGCCCTGGGAGTAGGGTTAGCTGCCCGGGACTTCCAGGGGAGCCTGCCCCAGCCCTAAGTGGAGCTCCCCAGCCCTGGGAGTAGGGTTAGCTGCCCGGGACTTCCAGGGGAGCCTGCCCCAGCCCTAAGTGGAGCTCCCCAGCCCTGGGAGTAGGGTTAGCTGCCCGGGACTTCCAGGGGAGCCTACCCCAGCCCTAAGTGGAGCTCCCCAGCCCTGGGAGTAGGGTTAGCTGCCCGGGACTTCCAGGGGAGCCTGCCCCAGCCCTAAGTGGAGCTCCCCAGCCCTGGGAGTAGGGTTAGCTGCCCGGGACTTCCAGGGGAGCCTGCCCCAGCCCTAAGTGGAGCTCCCCCGCCCTGGGAGTATGGTTACCTGCCCGGGACTTCCAGGGGAGGCTGCCCCAGCCCCGAGTGGAGCTCCCCCAGCCTGGGACTTCCAGGGAGGCTGCCCCAGCCCCGAGTGGAGCTCCCCCAGCCTGGGACTTCCAGGGGAGGCTGCCCCAGCCCCGAGTGGAGCTCCCCCAGCCTGGGACTTCCAGGGAGGCTGCCCCAGCCCCGAGTGGAGCTCCCCCAGCCTGGGACTTCCAGGGGAGGCTGCCCCAGCCCTAAGTGGAGCTCCCCAGCCCTGGGAGTAGGGTTAGCTGCCCGGGACTTCCATGGGAGGCTGCCCCAGCCCCGAGTGCTGCTCCCCCAGCCTGGGACTTCCAGGGGAGGCTGCCCCAGCCCCGAGTGGAGCTCCCCCAGCCTGGGACTTCCAGGGGAGGCTGCCCCAGCCCCGAGTGGAGCTCCCCCAGCCTGGGACTTCCAGGGGAGGCTGGCCCAGGGCTCCAGCGGTCTTCCCCAGCCCATCAGAGTCACTTTTGGGGCAATTTCCCAAAAAGTGGTCCCAGTCCAAAAACCAAGTCCCTGGGGCCTGGCCCAGGGCTCCAGGGGCCTTCCCCAGCCCTTCAGGGTCACTTTCTGGGCAAGTTCCAAAAATCAAGTCTGGGTTCCAAAAATCAAGTCCCTGGGGCCTGGCCCAGGGCTCCAGGGGCCTTCCCCAGCCCATCAGAGTCACTTTCTGGGCAAGTTCCAAGAATCAAGTCTGGGTTCCAAAAATCAAGTCCCTGGGGCTCCAGGGGCCTTCCCCAGCCCATCAGAGTCACTTTTGGGGCAAGTTCCAAAAATCAAGTCTGGGTTCCAAAAGTCAAGTCCCTGGGGCCTGGCCCAGGGCTCCAGGGGCCTTCCCCGGCCCATCAGAGTCACTTTCTGGGCAAATTCCAAAAATCGAGTCTGGATTCCAAGAATCGAGTCCCTGGGGAAAAAGGCAATTCTGGGTTCCAGAAGTCATGTCTCCTGTCCCAGCCTACCCCCTAGAGTCCAACAGACCCAGATCCTAGCCGATTATGCTAAGCTAGCCAAATTCCCAGGACTAGATTCTTGGATTCCAACTTGCCATTACGGATGAACGGTTGCAATCCGTTGTGACCGCTCACATCGGTTTGCGTCCAAATCTGCAGTCCCGTCAATGGGGAGCGTTCCACAAATCGAGTCCATTCGCCTAACCCTAACCCTAACCCTAATTAGGCGGAGATAGGACAATAGACTCTTAAGGTGGAATTGGATTCCACAAATCGAGTCCGAAATTCCGAAAAGCCATTAAACGGTTTTCCTGTGGGCTGGGTCGCTTTTTGGGATTTTGCAGAGGGTTATTACAGATTTTATGACACCCTTGGAATTAATTTTGGACCTCCCCACGATTTTATACCGCGATAAACCCCCTTATCCCAAGTTCAGCTGCAGTACCGTTCCATGACACCAGGTGGCTATTTCCCAGACTTGATTTGTGGAATTGGCCCAAAATGGGGAAATTCCACTGCAGGGCCATGCAGACTGGTCTCCCCTGCCGCCCTGCAGGGTCTGTGGCCCAGACTCGACTTTTGGAATTGGGACTATGTTTTTGGAATTGATACCTGGGATCCTGGGGGGAATCTGCAGTCAGGGGCACCTGGGACCTCCCCTGGCCGAGCTATGGGCCTCCAAAGTCGGGCTGGGGCCTCGGACATGACCGCCCGTGCTGGTTCCCTGGGTGGAGGTCAGGGGCATCTGCCTGCCAAGCCTGGGGCTCCTGGGACCTCCCCTGGCCGAGCTATGGGCCTCCAAAGTCGGGCTCGGGCCTTGTGTATAACCGCCACCTGAGTGGAGCCCCACGGGGAATAACGGCCCCTGGCGGGGGGCTGCCCGGGCCTTCGGGTGCTGGTTCCCTGGGGAGAGGTCAGGGGCATCTGCCTGCCAAGTCTGGGGCTCCTGGGACCTCCCCTGGCCGAGATATGGGCCTCCAAAGTCGGGCTCGGGCCTTGTGTATAACCGCCACCTGAGTGGAGCCCCACGGGGAATAACGGCCCCTGTCGGGGGGCTGACCGGGCCTTCGGGTGCTGGTTCCCTGGGGAGAGGTCCCAGGCATCTGCCTGCCAAGTCTGGGGCTCCTGGGACCTCCCCTGGCCGAGATATGGGCCTCCAAAGTCGGGCTCGGGCCTTGTGTATAACCGCCACCTGAGTGGGGCCCCACGGGGAATAACGGCCCCTGGCGGGGTGCTGCCCGGGCCTTCGGGTGCTGGTTCCCTGGGGAGAGGTCCCAGGCATCTGCCTGCCAAGTCTGGGGCTCCTGGGACCTCCCCTGGCCGAGCTATGGGCCTCCAAGTTGGGGCTCGGGCCTTGTGTATAACCGCCACCTGTGTGGAGCCCCACGGGGAATAACGGCCCCTGGCGGGGGGCTGCCCGGGCCTTCGGGTGCTGGTTCCCTGGGGAGAGGTCCCAGGCATCAGCCTGCCGAGTCTGGGGCTCCTGGGACCTCCCCTGGCCGAGCTATGGGCCTCCATGGTCTGGCTGAGGCCTTGTATAAAACAGCCAACTGAGTGGGGCCCCACGGGGGATAGCGTCCCCTGGCTGGGGGCTTCCCGTGCTGGTTCCCTGGGTGGAGGTCAGGGGCATCTGCCTGCCAAGTCTGGGGGTCCTGGGACCTCCCCTGGCCGAGCTAGGGGCCTCCAAGTTGGGGCTTGGGCCTTGTGTATAACCACCACCTGAGTGGAGCCCCACGGGGAATAACGGCCCCTGGCTGGGGGCTGCCCGGGCCTTCCCGTGCTGGTTCCCTGGGGAGAGGTCCCAGGCATCAGCCTGCCAAGTCTGGGGCTCCTGGGACCTCCCCTGGCCGAGTTATGGGCCTCCATGGTCTGGCTCAGGCCTTGTATAAAACAGCCAACTGAGTGGGGCCCCACGGGGGATAGCGTCCCCTGGCTGGGGGCTTCCCATGCTGGTTCCCTGGGTGGAGGTCAGGGGCATCTGCCTGCCAAGTCTGGGGGTCCTGGGAGGTCCCCTGGCCGAGCTAGGGGCCTCCAAGTTGGGGCTTGGGCCTTGTGTATAACCACCACCTGAGTGGAGCCCCACGGGGAATAACGGCCCCTGGCTGGGGGCTGCCCGGGCCTTCCCGTGCTGGTTCCCTGGGGAGAGGTCCCAGGCATCAGCCTGCCAAGTCTGGGGCTCCTGGGACCTCCCCTGGCCGAGCTATGGGCCTCCATGGTCTGGCTGAGGCCTTGTATAAAACAGCCAACTGAGTGGGGCCCCACGGGGGATAGCGTCCCCTGGCTGGGGGCTTCCCATGCTGGTTCCCTGGGTGGAGGTCAGGGGCATCTGCCTGCCAAGTCTGGGGGTCCTGGGACCTCCCCTGGCCGAGCTAGGGGCCTCCAAGTTGGGGCTTGGGCCTTGTCTATAACCACCACCTGTGTGGAGCCCCACGGGGAATAACGGCCCCTGGCTGGGGGCTGCCCGGGCCTTCCCGTGCTGGTTCCCTGGGGAGGGGTCCCAGGCATCAGCCTGCCAAGCCTGGGGCTCCTGGGACCTCTCCTGGCCGAGCTATGGGCCTCCAAGTTGGGGCTTGGGCCTTGTGTATAACCACCACCTGTGTGGAGCCCCACGGGGAATAACGGCCCCTGGCTGGGGGCTGCCCGGGCCTTCCCGTGCTGGTTCCCTGGGTGGAGGTCAGGGGCATCTGCCTGCCAAGCCTGGGGCTCCTGGGACCTCCCCTGGCCGAGCTATGGGCCACCAAGTTGGGGCTTGGGCCTTGTGTATAACCACCACCTGAGTGGAGCCCCACGGGGAATAACGGCCCCTGGCTGGGGGCTGCCCGGGCCTTCCCGTGCTGGTTCCCTGGGTGGAGGTCCCAGGCATCAGCCTGCCAAGCCTGGGGCTCCTGGGACCTCCCCTGGCCGAGCTATGGGCCTCCAAGTTGGGGCTCGGGCCTTGTATCGAACCTCCGACTGAGTGGGGCCCCACGGGGGATAGCGTCCCCTGGCTGGGGGCTTCCCCTGCTGGTTCCCTGGGTGGAGGTCGGGGGCATCTGCCTGTAAAGTCTGGGGGTCCTGGGAGGTCCCCTGGCCGAGCTAGGGGCCTCCAAAATCGGACTGGATATCTGGAATCCTGGTGGAATCTGCAGTCTGGGGCTGCTCAGTTATACCATGGGCAGATATAATATGGGCAGTTATACCATAGACAGTTATACCATGGGATTCAGGCTAGGGCAAAAACTTAGACAGGGTGGATGGACCAGGGACTCTTCCCCCTGTCCATGCCCGATTAGGAGAGCTCTCTGCTGGGAGGAGGGAGACTGCATCCCCCCCTGGAAGTGCTGCTGCGCACCTGGTGCTGCTGAGAGGTGCCATCGGGATACAGGGGATGAGTGGGCCTGGGAACCCATTGAGACTTGATTCATGGAATCCTGGGTCTACCGTCCCCCTGGCTGGGGGCTGCCCGGGCCTTCCCGTGCTGGTTCCCTGGGTGGAGGTCAGGGGCATCTGCCTATGAGGTCTGGGGGTCCTGGGAGGTCCCCTGGCCGAGCTAGGGGCCTCCAAATCGGACTTGATATCTGGAATCCTGGGGGAACCTGCAGTCAGGGGCACCTGGGAGCTCCCCTGGCCGAGCTATGGGCCTCCGAGGGCGGGCTGCTCAGTTATACCATGGGCAGTTATACCATGGAATTCAGACATGGCCAAAATCTTAGACATGGTGGATGGACCAGGGCACTCTTCCCCCTGGCCGTGCCCGAGGAGGAGAGCTCTCTCCTGGGAGGAGGGCGACTGCATCCCCCCCCTGGAAGTGCTGTTGCGCACCTGGTGGTGCTGAGAGGTGCCATCAGGATACAGGTGATGAGTGGGCTTGGGGAACCCACTGAGGCTTAATATCTGGTATCCTGGGGCTGACGTCCCCTGGCTGGGGGCTGCCCGGGCCTTCCCATGCTGGTTCCCTGGGGAGAGGTGAGAGGCATCTGCCTGTAAAGTCTGGGGGTCCTGGGAGGTCCCCTGGCCGAGCTATGGGCCTCCAAAGTCGGACTTGATATCTGGAATCCTGGGGCTGGCATCCCCTGGCTGGGGGCTGCCCGGGCCTTCCTGTGCTGGTTCCCTGGGTGGAGGTCAGGGGCATCTGCCTGCCAAGTCTGGGGGTCCTGGGAGGTCCCCTGGCCGAGCTATGGGCCTCCAAAGTCGGACTTGATATCTGGAATCCTGGGGCTGGCATCCCCTGGCTGGGGGCTGCCCGGGCCTTCCTGTGCTGGTTCCCTGGGTGGAGGTCAGGGGCATCTGCCTGCCAAGTCTGGGGGTCCTGGGAGGTCCCCTGGCCGAGCTATGGGCCTCCAAAGTCGGACTTGATATCTGGAATCCTGGGGCTGGCGTCCCCTGGCTGGGGGCTGCCCGGGCCTTCCTGTGCTGGTTCCCTGGGTGGAGGTCAGGGGCATCTGCCTGCCAAGTCTGGGGGTCCTGGGAGGTCCCCTGGCCGAGCTATGGGCCTCCAAAGTCGGACTCGATATCTGGAATCCTGGGGCTGGCGTCCCCTGGCTGGGGGCTGCCCGGGCCTTCCCGTGCTGGTTCCCTGGGTGGAGGTCAGGGGCATCTGCCTGCCAAGTCTGGGGGTCCTGGGAGGTCCCCTGGCCGAGCTATGGGCCTCCAATGTCGGACTTGATATCTGGAATCCTGGGGCTGGCGTCCCCTGGCTGGGGGCTGCCCGGGCCTTCCTGTGCTGGTTCCCTGGGTGGAGGTCAGGGGCATCTGCCTGCCAAGTCTGGGGGTCCTGGGAGGTCCCCTGGCCGAGCTATGGGCCTCCAAAGTCGGACTCGATATCTGGAATCCTGGGGCTGACGTCCCCTGGCTGGGGGCTGCCCGGGCCTTCCCGTGCTGGTTCCCTGGGGAGAGGTGAGAGGCATCTGCCTGTAAAGTCTGGGGGTCCTGGGAGGTCCCCTGGCCGAGCTATGGGCCTCCAAAGTCGGACTTGATATCTGGAATCCTGGGGCTGGCATCCCCTGGCTGGGGGCTGCCCGGGCCTTCCTGTGCTGGTTCCCTGGGTGGAGGTCAGGGGCATCTGCCTGCCAAGTCTGGGGGTCCTGGGAGGTCCCCTGGCCGAGCTATGGGCCTCCAAAGTCGGACTTGATATCTGGAATCCTGGGGCTGGCGTCCCCTGGCTGGAGGCTGCCCGGGCCTTCCTGTGCTGGCTCCCTGGGTGGAGGTCAGGGGCATCTGCCTGCCAAGTCTGGGGGTCCTGGGAGGTCCCCTGGCCGAGCTATGGGCCTCCAAAGTCGGACTCGATATCTGGAATCCTGGGGCTGGCGTCCCCTGGCTGGGGGCTGCCCGGGCCTTCCCGAGCTGGTTCCCTGGGTGGAGGTCAGGGGCATCTGCCTGCCAAGTCTGGGGGTCCTGGGAGGTCCCCTGGCCGAGCTATGGGCCTCCAATGTCGGACTTGATATCTGGAATCCTGGGGCTGGCGTCCCCTGGCTGGGGGCTGCCCGGGCCTTCCTGTGCTGGTTCCCTGGGTGGAGGTCAGGGGCATCTGCCTGCCAAGTCTGGGGGTCCTGGGAGGTCCCCTGGCCGAGCTATGGGCCTCCAAAGTCGGACTCGATATCTGGAATCCTGGGGCTGACGTCCCCTGGCTGGGGGCTGCCCGGGCCTTCCCGTGCTGGTTCCCTGGGGAGAGGTGAGAGGCATCTGCCTGTAAAGTCTGGGGGTCCTGGGAGGTCCCCTGGCCGAGCTATGGGCCTCCAAAGTCGGACTTGATATCTGGAATCCTGGGGCTGGCGTCCCCTGGCTGGGGGCTGCCCGGGCCTTCCTGTGCTGGTTCCCTGGGTGGAGGTCAGGGGCATCTGCCTGCCAAGTCTGGGGGTCCTGGGAGGTCCCCTGGCCGAGCTATGGGCCTCCAATGTCGGACTTGATATCTGGAATCCTGGGGCTGGCGTCCCCTGGCTGGGGGCTGCCCGGGCCTTCCCGTGCTGGTTCCCTGGGTGGAGGTCAGGGGCATCTGCCTGCCAAGTCTGGGGGTCCTGGGAGGTCCCCTGGCCGAGCTATGGGCCTCCAAAGTCGGACTCGATATCTGGAATCCTGGGGCTGACGTCCCCTGGCTGGGGGCTGCCCGGGCCTTCCCATGCTGGTTCCCTGGGGAGAGGTGAGAGGCATCTGCCTGTAAAGTCTGGGGGTCCTGGGAGGTCCCCTGGCCGAGCTATGGGCCTCCAAAGTCGGACTTGATATCTGGAATCCTGGGGCTGGCGTCCCCTGGCTGGGGGCTGCCCGGGCCTTCCTGTGCTGGTTCCCTGGGTGGAGGTCAGGGGCATCTGCCTGCCAAGTCTGGGGGTCCTGGGAGGTCCCCTGGCCGAGCTATGGGCCTCCAAAGTCGGACTCGATATCTGGAATCCTGGGGCTGACGTCCCCTGGCTGGGGGCTGCCCGGGCCTTCCCATGCTGGTTCCCTGGGGAGAGGTGAGAGGCATCTGCCTGTAAAGTCTGGGGGTCCTGGGAGGTCCCCTGGCCGAGCTATGGGCCTCCAAAGTCGGACTCGATATCTGGAATCCTGGGGCTGGCGTCCCCTGGCTGGGGGCTGCCCGGGCCTTCCCATGCTGGTTCCCTGGGGAGAGGTGAGAGGCATCTGCCTGTAAAGTCTGGGGGTCCTGGGAGGTCCCCTGGCCGAGCTATGGGCCTCCAAATTCGGACTCGATATCTGGAATCCTGGGGCTGGCGTCCCCTGGCTGGGGGCTGCCCGGGCCTTCCCGTGCTGGTTCCCTGGGTGGAGGTCAGGGGCATCTGCCTGCCAAGTCTGGGGGTCCTGGGAGGTCCCCTGGCCAAGCTATGGGCCTCCAAAGTCGGACTTGATATCTGGAATCCTGGGGCTGGCGTCCCCTGGCTGGGGGCTGCCCGGGCCTTCCCATGCTGGTTCCCTGGGGAGAGGTGAGAGGCATCTGCCTGTAAAGTCTGGGGGTCCTGGGAGGTCCCCTGGCCGAGCTATGGGCCTCCAAAGTCGGACTTGATATCTGGAATCCTGGGGCTGGCGTCCCCTGGCTGGGGGCTGCCCGGGCCTTCCCGTGCTGGTTCCCTGGGGGGAGGTCAGGGGCATCTGCCTGCCAAGTCTGGGGGTCCTGGGAGGACCCCTGGCCGAGCTAGGGGCCTCCAAAGTCGGACTCGATATCTGGAATCCTGGGGCTGGCGTCCCCTGGCTGGGGGCTGCCCGGGCCTTCCTGTGCTGGTTCCCTGGGGAGAGGTGAGAGGCATCTGCCTGCCAAGTCTGGGGCTCCTGGGAGCTCCCCTGGCCGAGCTATGGGCCTCCAAATTCGGGCTCGATATCTGGAATCCTGGGGCTAACGTCCCCTGGCTGGGGGCTGCCCCCCGTGCTGGTTCCCTGGGTGGAGGTCCCAGGCATCAGCCTGCCAAGCCTGGGGCTCCTCGGACCTACCCTGGCCGAGCTATGGGCCTCCAGGGGCGGGCTGCTCGGTTATACCATGGGCCAGTGCTACTGCTGAGGTTTACCATGGGCCAGCTCGACTGGCCAGCGGGGCTGAAGGTCCTTAATGCAGGGTGAGGAGGGCTTAAGTGTGGGTGCCCAGGACCGCCTGGTGCACTAGGCGTGGTGGACGGACCAGGGCGCCTCCAAAGTCGGGCTGCTCGGTTATACCATGGGCCAGTGCTACTGCTGAGGTTTACCATGGGCCAGCTCGACTGGCCAGCGGGGCTGAAGGTCCTTAATGCAGGGTGAGGAGGGCTTAAGTGTGGGTGCCCAGGACCGCCTGGTGCACTAGGCGTGGTGGACGGACCAGGGCGCCTCCAAAGTCGGGCTGCTCGGTTATACCATGGGCCAGTGCTACTGCTGAGGTTTACCATGGGCCAGCTCGACTGGCCAGCGGGGCTGAAGGTCCTTAATGCACGGTGAGGAGGGCTTAAGAGTGGGTGCCCAGGACCGCCTGGTGCGCCAGGTTAGGGTTAGCTGCCCGGGACTTCCAGGGGAGCCTGCCCCAGCCCTAAGTGGAGCTCCCCCGCCCTGGGAGTAGGGTTAGCTGCCCGGGACTTCCAGGGGAGGCTGCCCCAGCCCTAAGTGGAGCTCCCCAGCCCTGGGAGTAGGGTTAGCTGCCCGGGACTTCCAGGGGAGCCTGCCCCAGCCCTAAGTGGAGCTCCCCAGCCCTGGGAGTAGGGTTAGCTGCCCGGGACTTCCAGGGGAGCCTGCCCCAGCCCTAAGTGGAGCTCCCCAGCCCTGGGAGTAGGGTTAGCTGCCCGGGACTTCCAGGGGAGCCTGCCCCAGCCCTAAGTGGAGCTCCCCAGCCCTGGGAGTAGGGTTAGCTGCCCGGGACTTCCAGGGGAGCCTGCCCCAGCCCTAAGTGGAGCTCCCCAGCCCTGGGAGTAGGGTTAGCTGCCCGGGACTTCCAGGGGAGCCTGCCCCAGCCCTAAGTGGAGCTCCCCAGCCCTGGGAGTAGGGTTAGCTGCCCGGGACTTCCAGGGGAGCCTGCCCCAGCCCTAAGTGGAGCTCCCCCGCCCTGGGAGTAGGGTTAGCTGCCCGGGACTTCCAGGGGAGCCTGCCCCAGCCCTAAGTGGAGCTCCCCAGCCCTGGGAGTAGGGTTAGCTGCCCGGGACTTCCAGGGGAGCCTGCCCCAGCCCTAAGTGGAGCTCCCCATCCCTGGGAGTAGGGTTAGCTGCCCGGGACTTCCAGGGGAGCCTGCCCCAGCCCTAAGTGGAGCTCCCCAGCCCTGGGAGTAGGGTTAGCTGCCCGGGACTTCCAGGGGAGCCTGCCCCAGCCCTAAGTGGAGCTCCCCAGCCCTGGGAGTAGGGTTAGCTGCCCGGGACTTCCAGGGGAGCCTGCCCCAGCCCTAAGTGGAGCTCCCCAGCCCTGGGAGTAGGGTTAGCTGCCCGGGACTTCCAGGGGAGCCTGCCCCAGCCCTAAGTGGAGCTCCCCAGCCCTGGGAGTAGGGTTAGCTGCCCGGGACTTCCAGGGGAGCCTGCCCCAGCCCTAAGTGGAGCTCCCCCGCCCTGGGAGTAGGGTTACCTGCCCGGGACTTCCAGGGGAGGCTGCCCCAGCCCCGAGTGGAGCTCCCCCAGCCTGGGACTTCCAGGATGGCTGCCCCAGCCCCGAGTGGAGCTCCCCCAGCCTGGGACTTCCAGGGGAGGCTGCCCCAGCCCCGAGTGGAGCTCCCCCAGCCTGGGACTTCCAGGGAGGCTGCCCCAGCCCCGAGTGGAGCTCCCCCAGCCTGGGACTTCCAGGGGAGGCTGCCCCAGCCCTAAGTGGAGCTCCCCAGCCCTGGGAGTAGGGTTAGCTGCCCGGGACTTCCATGGGAGGCTGCCCCAGCCCCGAGTGCTGCTCCCCCAGCCTGGGACTTCCAGGGGAGGCTGCCCCAGCCCCGAGTGGAGCTCCCCCAGCCTGGGACTTCCAGGGGAGGCTGCCCCAGCCCCGAGTGGAGCTCCCCCAGCCTGGGACTTCCAGGGGAGGCTGGCCCAGGGCTCCAGCGGTCTTCCCCAGCCCATCAGAGTCACTTTTGGGGCAATTTCCCAAAAAGTGGTCCCAGTCCAAAAACCAAGTCCCTGGGGCCTGGCCCAGGGCTCCAGGGGCCTTCCCCAGCCCATCAGGGTCACTTTCTGGGCAAGTTCCAAAAATCAAGTCTGGGTTCCAAAAATCAAGTCCCTGGGGCCTGGCCCAGGGCTCCAGGGGCCTTCCCCAGCCCATCAGAGTCACTTTCTGGGCAAGTTCCAAGAATCAAGTCTGGGTTCCAAAAATCAAGTCCCTGGGGCTCCAGGGGCCTTCCCCAGCCCATCAGAGTCACTTTTGGGGCAAGTTCCAAAAATCAAGTCTGGGTTCCAAAAGTCAAGTCCCTGGGGCCTGGCCCAGGGCTCCAGGGGCCTTCCCCGGCCCATCAGAGTCACTTTCTGGGCAAATTCCAAAAATCGAGTCTGGATTCCAAGAATCGAGTCCCTGGGGAAAAAGGCAATTCTGGGTTCCAGAAGTCATGTCTCCTGTCCCAGCCTACCCCCTAGAGTCCAACAGACCCAGATCCTAGCCGATTATGCTAAGCTAGCCAAATTCCCAGGACTAGATTCTTGGATTCCAACTTGCCATTACGGATGAACGGTTGCAATCCGTTGTGACCGCTCACATCGGTTTGCGTCCAAATCTGCAGTCCCGTCAATGGGGAGCGTTCCACAAATCGAGTCCATTCGCCTAACCCTAACCCTAACCCTAACCCTAACCCTAACCCTAACCTAACCCTAACCCTAACCCTAACCCTAACCAGAGAAATGAAGGACAATAGACTCTTAAGGCGGAATTCGATTCCACAAATCAAGTCCAAAATTTAAAAAAGCTATTAAATAATAATCCTGCGGCATAGGTCGCTTTTGGAGATTGTGTCGAAGGTTATTACAAATTTTTTGACACCTTTGAAATACATTTTCGATCTTCTTACGATTTTATACCGCAATAAAACCCCTTAAGCCTAATTACCACTAATTATTGTTGCAATATACTACCCTGTCACCGGGCGGCCATTGTAAAGACTAGATTGTTGGGTTCGAGACTACTTTTTCGGAACTTGGTCCAATACGCTGGGACACACCCCTGGACCCTAGGCCACGCCCCCCAGACTCGATTTTTGGAATTGGGACTAGTTTTTTGGAACTTGCCCCAAACTTAATTCTGATAGCCTGGGACACACCCCTGGACCCTAGGCCACGCACCCCAGACTTGATTTTTGGAATTGGGACTAGTTTTTTGAAACTTGCCCCAAACTTAATTCTGATAGGCTGGGACTCACCCCTGGACCCTAGGCCACGCCCCCCAGACTCGATTTTTGGAATTGGGACTAGTTTTTTGGAACTTGTCCCAAACTTAATTCTGATAGGCTGGGACACACCCCTGGACCCTAGGCCACGCCCCCCAGACTCGATTTATGGATCCGAGCCTACTTTTCTGGAAATCGCTCAAAACTTAATTCCGATATGCTGGAACGTGCCCCCGGACCCCAGGCCACTCCCCCAAAGTGTTTTTTGGGAAACCGGGACCGAGTTCCAAAAAACTTGTCCGAGTTCCAAAAATCAAGTCCGACCGTCTCGCACCTAAAACGGGGTCGAATCATAACAAATGTGGTATCAGTAGATAGCCCTAAGCGAGCCGAAACGGGGGATACTTGTCTGACGTCCGTACGACCTTCCTGTCCGGAACAGCGGCCCAAAACGCACTCGGAAAAAGGCCTCGTAAAAATAGATGGAAATATTCACAAAAAATGAGGAAAAGGTGCTATTGACTCGGAATCAAGTCTACCCCCCCTAAATCGAGGGCGCTGAGCACGCCTGACTTGGAACCGAGTCTCTAGCACCTTCCTGTCCCGAGATACACCCAAAGGTGAAAGGTCAGAAAAAAAGTGTAAAAATATTCGTGAAAAATTACCCGAATGTCCGTGCGGCTTCAAAATCGTCACACACCCTCACTCGGGGTCCCAGATCGTGGCCGAGGCGTCCGCTGAACCTTGGCCCAAAAAAATTGACCGTTTTTGGAGGGAAAATGAAATTCCAACCGGCAAGTCTAAGCAATGGGGTTGGGTTAGGACTCGTTCCGGAAATCAAGTCCAAAGTCCTAACCGAGTGATTTCCAGAGTCATTTCACCCACTTGAAAGTCAGAAAAGTCATTTCTGATGGGCTATTGTGTTTCACCATCCCATATAAGCCCTGGGAGTGGGGGAAAAAAAATAAAAAATTTTGGAAGATTTTAGGCCCACGGTGTCGAGTAAGGGTATTAGGCCTTTGACGTAGTGGCTGGCAAAAGAGGCCAATTTATTTATTTATTTTTTTCAAAAATCCATTAAATATGGTTACCCTGAGCCCCACACATCCTTTTTTGTACACATACAACTTTCAGCCTGCAAAAGGGCTCGCTCTGAAGTGAAGGAGTTACAATTAGGGTTAGCGGGTTAGGCAAATAGACTTGATTTCCAGAACAAGTCCTAACCTAACTCATTGCATAGACATTGCCAGTTGGAATTTCATTTTCCCTCCAAAAACGGTCAATTTTTTTGGGCCTAGGTTTCGCGGATGCCTCGGCCACGATCGGGGACCCCGAGTTAGGGTGTGCGAAGATTTTGAAGCCGCGGGGACATTCGGGTAATTTTTCACGAATATTTTTACACTTTTTTTCTGACCTTTCACCTTTGGGCGTATCTCGGGACAGGAAGGTGCTAGAGACTCGGTTCCGAGTCAGGCACGCTCAGCGCCCTCGATTTAGGGGGGGTAGACTTGATTCCGGGTCAATTGCACCTTTTCCTGATTTTTTTGTGAATATTTCCAACTATTTTTATGAGGCCTTTTGCCTAGTGCGTTTTGGGCTGCTGTTCCGGACAGGAAGGTCGTACGGACGTCAGATGAGTACCCCCCATTTCGTCTCGCTTCGGGCTATCTACCGATAGGGGCGCGAGACCCTAGCCCGAAAAGGCTTGCCGTGATTGGACAAAATCTAAATTCCAACAGGTAATGTCTAAGCAATGGAGGCCACAACTCAAGTCCAATCTCCTAACCTAAGTGTGTGGGGGATGGGCAGTAGCAGCTGAGAGCTTCTTCTAAGAGCTTTTCTTTGACTGTGACAAGGCCCCGAACTGGATTTTTGGAATTGAGACTCGATTTTTGGAATTGAGACTTGATTTTTGGAATTGAGGCTTGATTTTTGGAATTGAGGCTTGATTTTTGATATTTTTGATATCTGGGGCAAATTAGGGTTGGAACTTGATATCTGGAACTTGATATCTGGAATTCAGACTTAATACCTTGAACCCATTAGGTTTCACACTTGATATCTGGAATTCAGACTTGATATCTGGAACAAATTAGGGTTGGGACTTGATATCTGGAACTGGACACCAAAAAAGCATTTTATTGCAATTCAATAACTTTAATGCACTTCCATATCTTTAATAAAGCCACAATTTAATGAACTTCCATGTCTTTAATAAAGCCACACCCCCCAGACTCGATTTTTGGAATTGGGACTAGTTTTTTGGAACTTGCTCCAAACTCAATTCTGATAGGCTGGGGCACCAACCCTGGCCCTAAGGCACACCCCTCCCGACTCGGTTTCTGGGTTCCAGACTACTTTTTTGGAACTTGCTCCAAACTCAATTCTGATGTGCTGACATGTGCCACCAGACCATAAGACACTTCACCACCCTCTTTTCTTTGGAAAACAGACAACTTCATCAGGAAAAACCCTTATATCTCGCTCCCTGAAAGACATTGGAGGAAACTTTCACCACAGGGTCGTACAGACTGGGCTCCTCTATCAAATGCCAGTGATATTACACTAGGATTAGGGTTAATTCCAAAAATCAAGTCTCAATTCCAAAAATCGAGTCTCAATTCCAAAAATCAAGTCTCAATTCCAAAAATCAAGTCTCAAAGTCGTAACCCTAATCCTAACCGAGACTTGATTTTTGGAATTGAGACTTGATTTTTGGAATTGAGGCTTGATTTTTGATATTTTTGATATCTGGGGCAAATTAGGGTTGGGACTTGATATCTGGAAATTGATATCTGGAATTCAGACTTAATACCTTGAACCCATTAGGTTTCACACTTGATATCTGGAATTCAGACTTGATATCTGGAACAAATTAGGGTTGGGACTTGATATCTGGAACTGTACACCAAAAAAGCATTTTATTGCAATTCAATAACTTTAATGCACTTCCATATTGTTAATAAAGCCACAATTTAATGCACTTCCATATCTTTAATAAAGCCACACCCCCCAGACTCGATTTTTGGAATTGGGACTAGTTTTTTGGAACTTGCTCCAAACTCAATTCTGATGTGCTGACATGTGCCACCAGACAATAAGACACTTCTCCACACTCTTTTCTTTGGAAAACAGACAACTTCATCAGGAAAAACCCATATATCTCGCTCCCTGAAAGACATTGGAGGAAACTTTCACCACAGGGTCGTACAGACTGGGCTCCTCTATCAAATGCCAGTGATATTACACTAGGATTAGGGTTAATTCCAAAAATCAAGTCTCAATTCCAAAAATCGAGTCTCAATTCCAAAAATCAAGTCTCAATTCCAAAAATCAAGTCTCAAACTCCTAACCCTAATCCTAACCGAGACTTGATTTTTGGAATTGAGACTTGATTTTTGGAATTGAGACTCGATTTTTGGAATTGAGACTTGATTTTTGGAATTGAGGCTTGATTTTTGATATTTTTGATATCTGGGGCAAATTAGGGTTGGGACTTGATATCTGGAACTTGATATCTGGAATTCAGACTTAATACCTTGAACCCATTAGGTTTCACACTTGATATCTGGAATTCAGACTTGATATCTGGAACAAATTAGGGTTGGGACTTGATATCTGGAACTGGACACCAAAAAAGCATTTTATTGCAATTCAATAACTTTAATGGACTTCCATATCTTTAATAAAGCCACAATTTAATGCACTTCCATATCTTTAATAAAGCCACACCCCCCAGACTCAATTTTTGGAATTGGGACTACTTTTTTGGAACTTGCTCCAAACTCAAGTCTGATGTGCTGACGTGTGCCACCAGACCATAAGACACTTCACCACACTCTTTTCTTTGGAAAACAGACAACTTCATCAGGAAAAACCCTTATATCTCGCTCCCTGAAAGACATTGGAGGAAACTTTCACCACAGGGTCGTACAGACTGGGCTCCTCTATAAAATTCCAGTGCTATTACACTAGGATTAGGGTTAATTCCAAAAATCGAGTCTCAATTCCAAAAATCGAGTCTCAATTCCAAAAATCGAGACTCAATTCCAAAAATCGAGTCTCAATTCCAAAAATCGAGTCTCAAACTCCTAACCCTAATCCTAACCGAGACTTGATTTTTGGAATTGAGACTTGATTTTTGGAATTGAGACTCGATTTTTGGAATTGAGACTTGATTTTTGGAATTGAGGCTTGATTTTTGTTATTTTTGATCTCTGGGGCAAATTAGGGTTGGGACTTGATGTCTGGAACTTGATATCTGGAATGCAGACTTGATACCTTGAACCCATTAGGTTTCACACTTGATATCTGGAATTCAGACTTGATATCTGGAACAAATTATGGTTGGGACTTGATATCTGGAACTGGACACCAAAAAAGCATTTTATTGCAATTCAATAACTTTAATGCACTTCCATATCTTTAATAAAGCCACAATTTAATGCACTTCCTTATCTTTAATAAAGCCACACCCCCCAGACTCTATTTTTGGAATTGGGACTAGTTTTTTGGAACTTGCTCCAAACTCAATTCTGATAGGCTGGGGCACCAACCCTGGCCCTAAGGCACACCCCACCCGACTCGGTTTCTGGGTTCCAGACTACTTTTTTGGAACTTGCTCCAAACTCAATTCTGATGTGCTGACGTGTGCCACCAGACCATAAGACACTTCACCACACTCTTTTCTTTGGAAAACAGACAACTTCATCAGGAAAAACCCTTATATCTCGCTCCCTGAAAGACATTGGAGGAAACTTTCACCACAGGGTCGTACAGACTGGGCTCCTCTATCAAATTCCAGTGCTATTACACTAGGATTAGGGTTAATTCCAAAAATCTAGTCTCAATTCCAAAAATCGAGTCTCAATTCCAAAAATCGAGTCTCAATTCCAAAATTCAAGTCTCAAACTCCTAACCCTAATCCTAACCGAGACTTGATTTTTGGAATTGAGACTTGATTTTTGGAATTGAGACTCGATTTTTGGAATTGAGACTCGATTTTTGGAATTGAGACTTGATTTTTGGAATTGAGGCTTGATTTTTGTTATTTTTGATCTCTGGAGCAAATTAGGGTTGGGACTTGATGTCTGGAACTTGATATCTGGAATGCAGACTTGATACCTTGAACCCATTAGGTTTCACACTTGATATCTGGAATTCAGACTTGATATCTGGAGCAAATTAGGGTTGGGACTTGATATATGGAACCTGGACAACAAAAAAACATTTTATTGCAATTCAAAAACTTTAATGCACTTCCATGTCTTTAATAAAGCCACAATTTAATGCACTTCCATATCTTTAATACAGCCACACACCCCAGACTTGGTTTCTGGGTTCCAGACTACTTTTTTGGAACTTCGTCCAAACTCATTTCTGATAGGCTGGGGCACCAACCCTGGCCCTAAGCCACACACCCCCCGACTCGGTTTCTGGGTTCCAGACTACTTTTTTGGAACTTGCTCCAAACTCAATTCTGATGTGCTGACATGTGCCACCAGACCATAAGACAATTCACCACACTCTTTTCTTTGGAAAACAGACAACTTCATGAGGAAAAACTCTTATATCTCGCTCCCTGAAAGACATTGGAGGAAACTTTCACCACAGGGTCGTACAGACTGGGCTCCTCTATCAAATGCCAGTGCTATTACACTAGGATTAGGATTAATTCCAAAAATCAAGTCTCAATTCCAAAAATCAAGTCTCAATTCCAAAAATCAAGTCTCAATTCCAAAAATCAAGTCTCAAATTCCTAACCCTAATCCTAACTCAGACTTGATTTTTGGAATTGAGACTTGATTTTTGGAATTGAGACTTGATTTTTGGAATTGAGACTTGATTTTTGGAATTGAGACACAATTTTTGGAATTTTTGATATCTGGGGCCTCAGCCATGATCAGGGACCCCAAGTTAGGGTGGTTGACGATTTTGAAGCCGCGGAGACATTCGGGTAATTTTTCACGAATATTTTTACACTTTTTTTCTGACCTTTCACCTTTGGGCGTATCTCAGGACAGGAAGGTGCTAGAGACTCAGTTCCAAGTCAGGCGCGCTCAGCACCCTCGATTTAGGGGGGGTAGACTTGATTACGGGTCAATAGCACCTTTTCCTGATTTTTTTGTGAATATTTCCAACTATTTTTATGAGGCCTTTGGCCGAGTGCGTTTTGGGCCGCTGCTCCAGACGTGAAGGTGCTAGAGACTTGGCTCCAAGTCAGGCATGCTCACCGCCCTCGATTTAAGGGGGGAGACCTGATTCCAAGTCAATAGCACCTTTTCCTGATTTTTTTCTGAATATTTTCAGCTATTTTTATGAGGCCTTTTGCCGAGTGCGTTTTGGGCCGCTGTTCTGGACAGGAAGGTCGTACGGACGTCAGACAAGTATCCCTTGTTTCGTCTTGCTTAGTGCTATCTACTGATACCACATTTGTTACGATTTGACCGCGTCTTAGGTGTGAGACGGTAGGCCACGCCCCTGCGGTTTGGCCCCCGAAAAACGTGGGAGGAACGTTTCGCCACAGGTTCATACAGCCCGGCCTACTGTACCAAAATCCAGCAGCGCGAGACCCTAGCCCGAAAAGGCGGGCCGTGATTGGACAAAATCATAAATTCCAACAGGCAATGTCTAAGCAATGGAGGCCTCAAATCAAGTCCAATGTCCTGACCTATTTTTTACTGTTTGTGAAAGAAGTGTGTGGGGGATGGGCAGTAGCAGCAGAGAGCTTCTTCAAAGAAGTGTGTGGGGGATGGGCAGTAGCAGCAGAGAGCTTCTTCTAAGAGCTTTTCTTTGACTTTGACAAGGCCCTGGACTGGAATTTTGGACTTCAGACTACTTTTTTGGAACTTGGTCCAAACTGAATTCTGATTGGCTGGGACAAGCCCCCCGACTCTAGGACACACCCTCCAGACTGGATTTTTGGACTTCAGACTACTTTTTTGGAACTTGGTCCAAAATGAATTCTGATTGGCTGGGACACGCCCCCTGACTCTTGGACACACCCTCCAGACTGGATTTTTGGACTTCAGACTACTTTTTTGGAACTTGGTCCAAAATGAATTCTGATTGGCTGGGACAAGCCCCCCAACTCTAGGACACACCCTCCAGACTGGATTTTTGGACTTCAGACTACTTTTTTGGAACTTGGTCCAAAATGAATTCTGATTGGCTGGGACACGCCCCCTGACTCTTGGACACACCCTCCAGACTGGATTTTTGGACTTCAGACTACTTTTTTGGAACTTGGTCCAAAATGAATTCTGATTGGCTGGGACAAGCCCCCCAACTCTAGGACACACCCTCCAGACTGGATTTTTGGACTTCAGACTACTTTTTTGGATCTTGGTCCAAAATGAATTCTGATTGGCTGGGACACGCCCCCTGACTCTTGGACACACCCTCCAGACTGGATTTTTGGACTTCAGACTACTTTTTTGGAACTTGGTCCAATCTGAATTCTGATTGGCTGGGACACGCCCCCCGACTCTAGGACACACCCGGGTTAGTTTGTTTGCTTCTGGTGTTATTTGTTTAAAGAATCATATAGGTAAGGGGTGAAAAAAAATCCCCACAAGTACACAAGTTGAAGATTTTGATTGAATAAGTGAAATTAGTTCAGTCTCTTTAAGGAGTGTAAAACACAAATCATTGCTCATAGTCATAGTGTTGGATACTTATCAAATTGTCTAGTTTCAAATTAATAGTTTGATATTTTTGCCTGATATTTTCAATTTTGCCATTGAAATAAACTTCATTAAGCCATCGCTACTACATATTGAAGGTTTGCATGTTTCTGTGGTGGTCTTATTCCTAGTTAATTCTGCAAAAGTATTCCATAAAAATTTAAGATTATTTTTGTTATCTTCTGTTATGGTGGTGTGGGTGCAATCAGTTAATTATTGAAATTAAGTGATCAATCTCATTAAATCAGTCTCATTAAATTTTGAAGGTCAATAATTAAAATGAATCAATGCCATTGAATCATTTAATTTGACTCGTTTGAATTGAATCATACCATAGAATCAGTCTCATTCAGTGAATCGTTCAATGAATCATTTAGTGAATCGTTCAATGAATCATTTAGTGAATCGTTCAATGAATCCTGGATAAATTACCAAACAGCTAGATTATGGTATATTTCCAAATTATTACGATCACTTACCATATTACATAACATATGCACCCTTTCTGAATTCTTTGAGAAGATTGGGGACTTCACATATTGTTCACCAACAAGATGAATACACACAGCTTTGATAATAAATGAATTTATTATACAAAGATTAAAAAAAAAATGGATAATCAATATATACAAGCAGTGAGGTGTATATACACATGTGTGGTGTGTGTGTGTATGGCCTAGCTTGTGGCTAGCTAAAACAGTGTGTGTGTGTGTGTGTGTGTGTGTAGGACTTGACCATGTGTTTAGCCTCTAGTGTGTGTTTGCTAAAGGCCCTATGGCCTAGCTAAAGTGTGTCTGTTAGGCCTGGTGAGGCCTACTGAGCACGTGTTGCTAAAGACAAGGGTATTAGCCGTAGCTAACTAAAAGCTAACTTGTGGATTTCTAGCTGAGGTGTGGTTTATCAGGCCTGATGGCCTGCTGAGCACATGGTAGGCCTTGATTAGCTTTGTGTTGCTAAGCAGACAAAAGGGAAGCTGTAGCTAACCCACTAGCTCATAACCATACTGAATCCACTGAAATCTTAATGACATCAAGATGTATAATAATGAAATTATAATGTTAGTAAGAATAAAAAAGAGAGAAGCATGCGCAGCCTATCTATTAAACAATTGAGAGAACATAGAACCAAAATAAATCAACACGCTGCGTGTCTAACAGTGTAACAGATAAACCTGGGTTTAAATTCACACTATTTCAATAAAAGCAAATTCCTAAGACTATCCTAATTATGCCCAAATGCCAAAATCTTACTTAATCCTGCCTTTAGCAAGATATGAAGAACTATTCGCCGGTGTAGTCTCAGGCCTCGCCGTGGGAGCACGTGAGCTGCTCGTGATGGAGGCGTAGAAAACTTTCGGGTCCAGCAGAGCACTTGGGTGGTTCCCGTGGAAAGCAGAGGATTCTTGGTCCGAACCTCAGCGTTCGTGAGGAAAAGTCTCTGATCAGAATAAGATGCACAGCGCTTTTGAGTTAAAAAGGATTCAATCGCTTCTTAACTTTTAACTGCCTGGGCTGCAGTCGTGACGTCACTTCTAATGCAAGTAAACCGGTTGTAACTCAGGTTGAGTTTAAAGATCGCGCGACTCTAGAGTTTACCTTTGCCAAGGGTAAGAAGATCGCGCTGAGTGATGGATCTTGCAAGAAAGAAGACGTCTTTTTGGGTGGAGAGCGCCTCTTTATACGTCCAGATTCATCGGGAGCCAGACGTGAGAGACAAAGATATCGGAGCTTCCGCTTGGATTTATGTTTCCTTGTATGATGACGTAGATGATCCCGCCCACGTGTGACGTAGGTCACACGGAAGTTGCCTGGGAATTGTAGTTCTGACACAAGATGGCGGCATGATACCTACAGTCCCCCTTTTGGTCTCAGGGGTATGACGGAGTCGTAGCACTGAGAGCACCGTATCGTATCATCGCCGTGTCCATAGTCCTTGATGTAGACTTGTCCTGTGCAGTCCATGGTGTCCTGCGGAGACTGTGTAAACTTGTGAGTTCCAGTAAGACAGTTGGAGACAAAGGCATTTTGGGCATATAATCACTATGGGCATTTTGGGCATATAATCACTAACTAACTAGATCAAAACCACATCAAAAAAAAAATTAAACATTGAACATGAAACATGTAGCGTTTAATTTCCTATGCATAAAAAAAAAGAAAAAGAGAAGAAATGAAGGAAGGAAAGAAGTATTAGTGTTTGGGTTGGCAAACCTAATCTTCTGGGAAGGTGATAGCAGTGGGTGGTCTGGCTAGAAAGCATGCACTACTGCGGCTAGCTGTCGGGGACACAGACCATCTTATCTAGCTAGGCGTGTAGTATTATGTATGGGTTGCCTGGGCAGACCCAGTGGATGTCTTTCGTGAAGGTGCACATCTCCAAGTTTTGTGAATTCACAAAAGTGAGGATAGCACTGCCAAGACTATATGCCAGGTGTATTTGTGATGAATACACACTAGTAATAATAGCGGATTTTAGTATTTTATCTACCATGTTATACTGAAGGGTTATTACTTCATTGGGTTGGTGAAGTCTGACCGGGAATGTTAGTGTACGCTTATGGTTGAGTGATGCGTACAAGCTATGTGGACAGGATGGGCCTAGCTGTCGTCCACCCCCTTTTGGAGTGAGGACTGTTCAAAAGGTTTGATTCGATTATCGTGGAAATCGATATGAAAGCGTTTGATTAGGCCTAGATGTCCTAATGTGATACGCGATGGGGAACGGTTTTCCCACGATCGAAAGGTCTTGACCAGGGTGGTAGGAACTTCTCTGAGATTCGGGTGTAGTAGGTTTTGTGTCCTTCTACTCTCGAATCGAGATTCTTTTGGGCACCTGTAAAGGTTGACTGTAGGTGGCGTCGTAGGTCGGCGACATGTTGATGTGCGGTGTATGCAATCGCGACGCTCATGGCCTCTGGTTTGTATAGGAGATGCGGGGGAAGAACCAACTCTCGCCCAGTCATCATCCCAAAGGGTGTGACTTCAGTGGCGCAATGAGGGGTGGACCAAATGGCCCTTAGCACCAAGGGAAGTTTCACGTCCCAAATTTTACCATGGTTTGTGATGTACTTTCGCAGCATGTTCACAATGGCTTGAATGGCTCGTTCAGCCTGACCAGAGAATTGAGGGTGGTACGCGATATGGAATTTCGCCTCGACGCCTAACGTTCCACAGCGCAGCCATTACACCAGCAGTGAAATGGGTGTCTGTGTCGATGGATAGAGGGAGATTTTTGCCACTAGGGGGAGTCGCGATGTCGGGTGTTTCGACACCGGACTCGGTGTGCAAAGACATGAACTGAAGTTCATCGGAAATTTGATCTCGCGTGGCACTCGGTTGATCGGTGTTCGCACCAATCTCGTCGCAACGGGTTTGTGCATATTTTGTGGGATCCAATGACTGTGGGGTTTTGTTTTGTGTGAAGCTGACTAAGTTTATGTCGCAGGGCTTGGTTGGGATTGGGTCGCCTTGTGAGAGCCGTGTGTCTGAGAAATGGTGGTGAAGACTTTAGCGCACGTGAGAAGCGCGTTGTGTGTTTGCCTTCGCCACCAGGGGGGGGCTCTACATCCTGACCCTCGCCTGCTGTTTCAGAGGGATCTTCTTCCCCCTTTTACGAGATATACCCGTGGTTCCTGGCCTAGTCATGCCAGCGAATAGCTTTTTGCCATTTTTCTTGGGCTCTTTTGTTTTCTCTGTTGAGGGGTCTGACGTCTCCTGTAACAGTTCTTTAATCTCAGCCAACTGGGCTTTTAAAGAGTCCATCTCTGAGTGGAACTCACCAGGTTGGTCTGAGTCACTGTGTTGGTCGTCTCTACCCTTACGTTTAGAGCTACGGTCGGAACGCTTCTGCCGTTTCTGGTCAGAGCGGGGATGACGGTTTTGCTGCCAACCGTTTTGTTCCCTACGACCCTTTTCATTTGATGGGCGATTGCCATAGTCACTGTGGACTCGCCCTCGGTCCCTCCTGGCCTTACCTTGTCGATTTTTCCACTCACCCTTGTGATGGCTCGGCAAGGATCGGGCTGGACCGGAATTTTTCCAGGTGGGTCCCCCTTTCGGTGCTTCACCTCCTTCTAAGGTTAGCGGGGGCTTGTCCTCACCCTGGAGACTAAGGACTCTGGGTTCATCATCATTTCCATTTGCGGTTTTGACAATGGTCTCCCAGGTCATTTGGGCTAGTCGCCTAGTTTCCCTCATCGAATAGCGACCTTGTCGACACGTCAGTGTGACATGGGTCCGCACGCTTGGGTGGAGGTTATGTAAGAAGAGAGATATGAAACCTCCATCTTCTTCCAAACCTGGTGCGCTACTACCTTGGAAATAGGCAGTACGTAGCCGTCTGTAATATTCACGAGGCGCCTCAGACCGTTTTTGTTTGATTTGTAATGCACACAATATCGCGGAGGTTTCGTCCGTGTATGGCGCATATTCTTCCCTCATGTAATTGCGAAGTTTCGAATAACTATCGCGAATGTTTGGGGGTAGTGTCTCTAAAAAGGCACGAACGTTACTACTGGCGGTCTTCCAGATTAGTCTAAGTTTTTCACGTGTTGTGGCGTTCGGCAGGTCCATCAGGCATCGATCAATTTCTCGTAAATAGTTATTTACATTAGTTCTTTTATTATCGGGATCGAATCGCTCGATATCTTGGGCAAGTAGGTCAATTTGCCGTAGGCGGAGGGCTTGGTGCGCGTCCTTACGCGACTCCTTTTGCTCTCCTGAGTACTCACTGTCTGAGCTACTCTGGAATCGCTCCCGCTTTGCACGAGATGCGTGGTCTGATTCATCTGGAGATTGATCAGGGAAACTGAAGCGCACTGACCTAGGTGTGCTACGGGCCTGGGCTCGGGATGAGCGCAGGGCGGCTCCATCCTGGCTAGACGACGACGGAGTCGTGTAGCGAGTTGATGGAGTTTGGCGGGATGTCTGGTCCTCGACCAGATCATTTACGGTGTCCGGTTCGGACGCCTCTTCCTGCTCTGAGCTTTGGCGCATTGTTGGGGGTCTTTCACGCCCCTCGCGCTGCTCTTGGGGGGTCTGCTCCTGGGCAGCCCTCTTAGCAACCATTTCGGCTTTCTCTAGCCGTTTGGTGCAATCATCAAGGGAGGTCTTCAAGAGCTCACGCTCCCTATGTAAATCATTATTGTCGGCTGTCAGCTTGGCGTTGCTGGTGGTCAGCCTTTCAACCTCTCCGCGGAGGCATCTGATTTCCGAATCAGCATCTTGGAAGTATGATAGGAATAGCTTACCTAGTGCCGCTTGGACACTAATAGTTGTTCTTTTTGGATCTCTCATATGTTTGTTTGAGTTATCCAAGCTGTTTTGGCATTCACTCTCACTTGTGTACTTAATGTTTGCCTTTTCGGAGGCAGAGCAGTGAATGAGGTCTGCGATGACCTCAAGGAGAGACATGTCTTGAGCATTGTCTTCCATTTTTGAGACACGAGAGGATGCCATTTTACTTAGGCTGGATACTAGATAATTAATCAAGTTAATTATTAATTTAATCATTATTAACGTTAACGATGTAATTGATTAATAAGGTTTATTTGGAAAGGCTCTTATTCTAAGTTAAATAGGTTATGAGTATTGGTGATATGGGTATCACATGACTGTTAACCGTTTTAACACACCTGGGGATATACCTTAGCAGTTGCTGAATCAACTGATAGTTTATTTGTTGTTGAACAATATCCCAGAAGTCAACAAACCAATCTGCCTCACACGGGGCACCAATTTAACTGTGGGTGCAATCAGTTAATTATTGAAATTAAGTGATCAATCTCATTAAATCAGTCTCATTAAATTTTGAAGGTCAATAATTAAAATGAATCAATCCCATTGAATCATTTAATTTGACTTGTTTGAATTGAATCATACCATAGAATCAGTCTCATTCAGTGAATCGTTCAATGAATCATTTAGTGAATCGTTCAATGAATCATTTAGTGAATCGTTCAATGAATCCTGGATAAATTACCAAACAGCTAGATTATGGTATATTTCCAAATTATTACGATCACTTACCATATTACATAACATATGCACCCTTTCTGAATTCTTTGAGAAGATTGGGGACTTCACATATTGTTCACCAACAAGATGAATACACACAGCTTTGATAATAAATGAATTTATTATACAAAGATTAAAAAAAAAATGGATAATCAATATATACAAGCAGTGAGGTGTATATACACATGTGTGGTGTGTGTGTGTGTGTGTATGGCCTAGCTTGTGGCTAGCTAAAACAGTGTGTGTGTGTGTGTGTGTGTAGGACTTGACCATGTGTTTAGCCTCTAGTGTGTGTTTGCTAAAGGCCCTATGGCCTAGCTAAAGTGTGTCTGTTAGGCCTGGTGAGGCCTACTGAGCATGTGTTGCTAAAGACAAGGGTATTAGCCGTAGCTAACTAAAAGCTAACTTGTGGATTTCTAGCTGAGGTGTGGTTTATCAGGCCTGATGGCCTGCTGAGCACATGGTAGGCCTTGATTAGCTTTGTGTTGCTAAGCAGACAAAAGGGAAGCTGTAGCTAACCCACTAGCTCATAACCATACTGAATCCACTGAAATCTTAATGACATCAAGATGTATAATAATGAAATTATAATGTTAGTAAGAATAAAAAAGAGAGAAGCATGCGCAGCCTATCTATTAAACAATTGAGAGAACATAGAACCAAAATAAATCAACACGCTGCGTGTCTAACAGTGTAACAGATAAACCTGGGTTTAAATTCACACTATTTCAATAAAAGCAAATTCCTAAGACTATCCTAATTATGCCCAAATGCCAAAATCTTACTTAATCCTGCCTTTAGCAAGATATGAAGAACTATTCGCCGGTGTAGTCTCAGGCCTCGCCGTGGGAGCACGTGAGCTGCTCGTGATGGAGGCGTAGAAAACTTTCGGGTCCAGCGGAGCACTTGGGTGGTTCCCGTGGAAAGCAGAGGATTCTTGGTCCGAACCTCAGCGTTCGTGAGGAAAAGTCTCTGATCAGAATAAGATGCACAGCGCTTTTGAGTTAAAAAGGATTCAATCGCTTCTTAACTTTTAACTGCCTGGGCTGCAGTCATGACGTCACTTCTAATGCAAGTAAACCGGTTGTAACTCAGGTTGAGTTTAAAGATCGCGCGACTCTAGAGTTTACCTTTGCCAAGGGTAAGAAGATCGCGCTGAGTGATGGATCTTGCAAGAAAGAAGACGTCTTTTTGGGTGGAGAGCGCCTCTTTATACGTCCAGATTCATCGGGAGCCAGACGTGAGAGACAAAGATATCGGAGCTTCCGCTTGGATTTATGTTTCCTTGTATGATGACGTAGATGATCCCGCCCACGCGTGACGTAGGTCACACGGAAGTTGCCTGGGAATTGTAGTTCTGACACAAGATGGCGGCATGATACCTACAGTGGAGAGAAACATTGAACAAGCAGCATTAGAAGCTTGTCTCTGGAGTTCCAGTGGCTCTCATTCCATGCTAATTGGAATAATATAAATTTTGTTTGACACCATTTTCTAATTTTACATGTGTTTTGTATGTTTTAAGATGCATGTGTGATTGTTATACCAAGGTGCTAGGGTTTTTTTTCTCCTGAATTATTTTTCTTTTAAGTGGAGCTACATTATCTAAAGTAAAGCAGAATGTTGACTCGAAGCATTCAGTTGTCTGATCAAGTTCTGTGAGGTCTAATGGGGATCCAATCATAGTTGATAACTCTGGGAAACTACTGATAAAACTTTATGCAGTAGTTGCAGTGAATGTACTTTTGATGTGATGGTGTGCAAGGTGCATATTATTGTTAAGACATTTCAAAAAAGATGAGGTAATGGTCTGAGGGAGCATCAGACTGTGGAAGTATGACTATATTTTCTATATTTAATACAAATGCAAGTGCTAGATCGAGAGTGTGACCACTAGGAATCATACAAAAACCTGAACAAAAATAGGGTTAGGTCCTATGACATTCTGATTCACCCCTACTGAATCTAGAATGGACACGGATGCTGTTCTCAGAGTCTTCCAGGTGATCAAAACAATGTCTCTAACAATTAATTTGTTGTCTAAAGATACAACCAGGTTTGAGAAATTCCGCAAATTCAGAAACAACTTCAGAATTTAAACCACGGGTCTGTAAATAATTAGTTGAATCAACTGCGTATATTTTTTTTTTACCTACATACATTAGGATAAAGAACTTCAAGCATACTGAATTTTTGCTCAGGTTTTTGTACAATTCCTAGATTATTATAAACAACTTTGATGCCTTCTCCTCAACCAGTGAGACGAGCTTCATTTAAGTGCTCCGTACTCATTTGGTTTGATCGACATTTCCATTAAATATTAAAATCCTGATCAGTAATAATTCCATGAACAATTAGTCTCATGCTGCAGTACTACACTGATAAGTGTTACAGTTAATTCATTATTTGTATGGTGGTAATGACTACTTAAGAGCAAAAGAAAACATTAACAGTCTCATTTTCAGGGATCCCAGCAGTAATTGAAAAAAATAGAGGACAAGAAACTATCAGCAGGGGTCAAGAGGGCTGCAAGCCCCCTGAAGCTGTTGAGATTTTAACATTTAAAGATGCTATAGAACACATTTTTTTTTTACATAGATTTAACATAGAAAAGCAACAGAATTTAACAATAATGTGTATCTATTTGATGCCATATTTTGTAATCAAATGACATAAGTGGCAAAAAAAAATTGTTATTTATAAAAATTAGATGAAAATGTAGCTTTGAAGAATATACTTCTTCTAACCCGGACACTGTTCTGCTATCTCTTTTATGGATGATATCTTTTTTCCACAACATATTCAGGGCTGTGAAATTGTAAATAAGAAATCTGGGGAAAAGGGGGGGTCTGGGGGGCACAGCCCCCCAGCATAAGCCGGGGGTCTGGGGCCCGCAGGGCCCCAGACACCAAGCCATTTTAGGTGTTATATGGTGTATTCTGAGCATTTCCTGCAAGTAAAAAATTGATCTCAACAAGTAAATATTTGACTAGTCTTGGTCTTCATTTTGCCATATAAAATACCTATCAACAGTTTTCTCTTTTAAAATGAAAGAGCCATGTAAAATACCTTAAATATCTAATAAGTGCCTATGTATTTTATCTCTTAATCAAAATAAAAGTAAAAAAGTGTAAATAACAATTTAAAGAAATATTAATAAAAGAAAACTTTGATAGGCCTTTCAAAATGACTTTGCGAAAAATCATGGTCAATATTTAAGTGAGAGATACCTGTTGTCTTCCAAATTACACTTAATTCTTGTATTATGTCCTGGCTTTTTCCAAGAATCTGTCACAATGTCTCTTGTCTACAGAGCAAAAGTTAAAAAAAAAACTAATGTTTCTTATCTAATATATTATTTACATCTTTTCTTTTACTTCTGGCTCCTTCTATTCCTCTTTGCATCACTCCCAGCTATTTCTTTCAATTCATCTTTCAGTAAGGCTATTAGTTATTAGTTCTATAGTATTTGCATTCCTCTATTAAAGCTATTTACAAAATGTTCATAGTCTGTCAAACAGCATCTAATGAAAGTCTTTTAATTTTCTTTTCTTTAACACCATCTTTCAGTTTTGCAAACTTGTTCTTTTTCATCTTTTCCTTCAGTCTGTCTGCGTGTTCTTTTCTAGCCCTCTTTTCATCTCTCTCAAACACCTCCTTAGCTTTCCTTTTTGATGGCATTTTAACTATGTCTGATCTTACACCCTGAAATACAAAATTCACGTATGCGGTGCCAGGTCACGCAATATAGCTATTTTTAGCTCGGTCATGCACTCCGTGTTGCCAGATACTGCTGAAGTTTTCCAGCCCAAAATATGTTCAAAACCCACCAAAATGCACTTGAAACCGCGCAATCTGGCAACACTGCTCCTGAGTCGCAGTCAAGACGTGTTCAACGCTCAGCTGGCATAAAACTCCGCGAGTCCGGCTGTATTGAACCGCAGGTCTCGTGCAAGGCGATTAAAACTGACTAGACCCCCCCCCCAATGATTTTTAATGCAAAAATAGACATTTTGTGAAGATATTTTTCGCGACAGAATCCGCAGAAATTTCACAGCCCTGCATATTGAATTAAGTTCAACGCATTAGAAACAAAAGCACGAACGGAGTTAAAACACATTTTCTAGCAAATGGGCACAGCCATATTGTTTTCTCGTTCTATCGCATACAGTCTCGCGGTATTTACATCATTTTAACTTCCAAGTGTTCCCAAATGTCAACGAGAACAAACGAAGCTGACAAAAACATCGCTAAACAAGCAAACCAAATCAGAACGTATTCTGCTAGTCATTTTACTTAAACATATTTTTAACGGATATACAAGAGATTTAAAAAAAAACAAAAAACACCACCACTTTGGCTAGAAAAATAGCGGAATTCCGCTAAATAGCGGACATCTGGGATCCCTGCATTTTAAACATCACTATAAGGTTACATATTTTAAAACAGTCATAGAACACTGGTCGACAGCCAAAATGCTTCTGAAATATGTATAGTCAAACTTTACTAACTCTGGATCGCTGAGAATGAAAATGAAACTTAAAATTGTTCATTGGCTCGTTTTCAAGATTGGCTCTATGAATAAATCTATGAGTGGGTTTGGATAGTACTTACTTTTTTGGCAAAACAATGAATGATGCAATCTGAAGCCGGTATTGCATCATACATGACATTAGGTTATTCCTGGAAGTCACTGATGATGCATTCATAAGTCAACTGACATCACTCTGCTGAACAAACTGGTCTTATATCAGCTCAAAAAAAAATTCATACAGTGCTTTGCACTCGAGATCAAGTCTTTGCGTGACAAGAGACAAGCTGCCAAAAAATAAATAGAAACCCACTGCATACACACAGAATAAGGACGAATCCTATTCAGTACTTATAGTTTTTGCAATTTGGTTCATAATACATTTTATTTATATAAACTTTTTGCTGATTTTCTAGTGTTACATAAAGAGAACAGGTGAAATATGTAAACCGACCATAAACACATGAAGAGACCTAGTTTTACAATTTATATTTAAAACATTACAATCTATACAATGTACATAAGTATAAAATTTAAAATCTTAAATATCTTGGAAGCCATAGCCAATCAGCTGATTAACTGTCACTTCTAATTCAACAAACCAAATTTCATAATAGCCAATTTCATCTCTGAAGCAGACAACTTCTGAAAAATTGTTGACCAGTGTAACATGTGGGTGCAATCAGTTAATTATTGATATTAAGTGATCAATCTCGTTAAATCAGTCTCATTAAATTTTGAAGGTTAATAATTAAAATGAATCAATCCCATTGAATCGTTTACTTTGACTCATTTGAATTGAATCATACCATAGAATCACTCATTTGAAGTGAATCGTTCAATGAATCGTTTAGTGAATCATTTAGTGAATCATTCAATGAATCGTTTAGTGAATCATTTAGGGAATCGTTCAATGAATCATTTAGTGAATCATACCATTAATCCTGGTGCTTAATAATAAATTACCAAACAGCTAAATTATGGTATATTTCCAAATTATTACGATCACTTACCATATTACATAACTTGTATATGCACCCTTTTGAATTAGAGGGAGACTGGGGACTTCATATTGTTCACACAAATAAACACAGCTTGTTTAATAAATGAATTTATTATACAAAGATAAAAAGATAAAATAAATCAATATATACACAAGCAGTGAGGTGTGTGTGTGTGTGTGTAGGACTTGACCATGTGTTTAGCCTCGTGTAGCTAACTACACGTGGTGGAGGCCTAGCTTGTTGGTAGCTAAACAAAAGAATGTTATCTAAACAGAACAAAGGATTAGCTCTGTGTTTAGCCTTGTGTTGCTAGTGTGAGTTTGCTAAAGGCCCTATGGCCTAGCTAAAGTGTGTTTGTTAGGCCTGGTGAGGCCTACTGAGCACGTGTTGCTAAAGACAAGGGTGTTAGCCGTAGCTAACTAAAAGCTAACTTGTGGATTTCTAGCTGAGGTGTGTTTTATCAGGCCTGATGGCCTGCTGAGCACATGGTAGGCCTTGATTAGCTTTGCGTTGCTAAGCAGACAAAAGGGAAGCTGTAGCTAACCCACTAGCTCATAACCATACTGAATCCACTGAAATCTTAATGACATCAAGATGTATAATAATGAAATTATAATGTTAGTAAGAATAAAAAAGAGAAGCATGCGCAGCCTATCTATTAAACAATTGAGAGAACACAGAACCAAAATAAATCAACACGCTGCGTGTCTAACAGTGTAACAGATAAACCTGGGTTTAAATTCACACTATTTCAAATAAAAGCAAATTCCTAAGACTATCCTAATTATGCCCAAATGCCAAAATCTTACTTAATCCTGCCTTTAGCAAGATATGAAGAACTATTCGCCGGTGTAGTTTCAGGCCTCGCCGTGGGAGCACGTGAGCTGCTCGGGATGGAGGTGTAGAAAACTTTCTGGTCCAGCGGAGCACTTGGGTGGTTCCCGTGGAAAGCAGAGGATTCTTGGTCCGAACCTCAGCGTTCGTGAGGAAAAGTTTCTGATCAGAATAAGATGCACAGCGCTTTTGAGTTAAAAAGGATTCAATCGCTTCTTAACTTTTAACTGCCTGGGCTGCAGTCGCGACGTCACTTCTAATGCAAGTAAACCGGTTGTAACTCAGGTTGAGTTTAAAGATCGCGCGACTCTAGAGTTTACCTTTGCCAAGGGTAAGAAAGAAAATCGCGCTGAGTGATGGATCTTGCAAGAAAGAAGACGTCTTTTTGGGTGGAAAGCGCGCCTCTTTATACGTCCAGATTCATCGGAAGCTAGACGTGAGAGACCAAGATGGAAGCGTTGTCCAATTGTTTTATGTTTCCTTGTATGATGACGTAGATGATCCCGCCCACGCGTGACGTAGGTCACACGGAAGTGGACTGGGAATTGTAGTTCTGACACAAGATGGCGGCATGATACCTACAAACATGAACAATAAAGTTCAAAGTACAGGTCATTTTCAGTCAAAACTGTAACAACCATATTTAATTTGACAACTTTAAATCATGCAGTGTCTCTGAGTTAGTGCACTTGAAGGTCTTAAATGTAACTAAACAAGCAAACATCTTCCCACACTGTGAGCAGTGATACGGCTTCTCTCCTGTGTGAATGCACTGGTGTTTTTGGAGATCACTCTGCTAAATAAAACTCTTCCCACACTGTGTGCAGTGATACGGCTTCTCTCCTGTGTGAATGCGCTGGTGTAGTCGGAGAGCACTCTGATGAGTAAAACTCTTCCCACACTGTGAGCAGTGATACGACTTCTCTCCTGTGTGAATGCGCTGGTGTAGTTGGAGAGTACTCTGATGAGTAAAACTTTTCCCACACTGTGAGCAGTGATACGGCTTCTCTCCTGTGTGAATGCGCTCGCTGGTGTAGTTGGAGAGTACTCTGCTGATTAAAACTCTTTCCACACTGTGAGCAGTGTAGGTGCAATTGGTTTTAAGTGATCAATCTCATTAAATCAGTCTCATTAAATCATTGAATCAGTCTCATTGAATCATTCCATTAATTTTGGTGCTTAATAATAAATTACCAAACAGCTAAATTATGGTATATTCCAAATTATTATGATCACTTACCGTATTACATAACTCATATGCACCTTTAGAATTCTTTTGAGATTGGGTGACTTCAAGTATATTATTAGGCACAACAAATAAAGAGACAGTTTCAATAATAATGGAATTTATTATAACAAAGATAAAAATGAATAATAGCAGTTGGAATCATTATACACAAATGTGATATGGTGTGTGTGGGTGTTTGTGTGTGTGTGTGTTATCTGAGGTGTGGGGGGGGTCACCACATGGGGGGTGACCACATGTTTCTAAGTAGCACAAAAGAGTTAGCTTTGGTAGCTAACTAAGATGTGTTTGTGAGGCCTGTGTGTGTTGAACAAAAGTGTTAGCATGGATTGCTAGCTAAGGTGTTTATGTGGCCACGTGGCCTGACAAAGAGTTAGCCTGTGTGTGGCCTGAACAAAAGAGTTAACATGGATTGCTAGCTAAGTTGTGTTTGTGTGTGGCCACGTGGCCTGACAAAGAGGTTAGCCTAGCTTGCTAACGAGACAAAAGAATTAGCCGTGTTTTTAGCTAAGGTGTGCTTGTGTGTGGCCTGTGGCCACGTGTGGAGACAAAGATTAGCCTTGTGTGGCTAAGCTAAGACAAAGGAAAGCTAGCTAGGTGTGAGGGTCACCACATGGGATTTGAGAACAAAGGGAGGGGGGTGTCACCAGGTGGGGTTTGAGAACAAAGGATTAGCTCAGCTTTGCTAATTCACTAGCTTATAACATTCCTAAATCCCCTGAAACCTTGATGAGGTCAGAATATGTGTAATAAGGAAATCAAAATGTTAGTAAGGGATAGAAAAGCATGCACAGCCCAGCTATTAAACAATTGAGAGATTAAAACAAAACAGAACAATCATCAATTCAACAGGCTGCGTGTCTACAGTGTAAACAATTAAACCGTTCCTGAGTTTAAATTCACACTACTTCAATAAAGCTAATTCCTAAGACTAGTTTTATGCCCAAAATGCCAAGTCTTACTGAAGTATCTTGCCCTTCTGTAGAAAGCAGAGAATTCTTGTAGAGGCCGAGTTTCACGGGAGCTCGTGGAGACTCCTGTAGAAAACAGAGAATTCTTGGTCCGACGCTTCGTAGCTCGTGGGAAGAAAAACTCTGGTCAAACAAGGTGCACAGTGCTTTGGTTAAAAAGGATCAAGTTGCTTCTTAACTTTACATTAAACTGCTTGGGCTGCAGTTTTGTACGTACTCATAAGGAACAGATGAAACCGGTTATATTCAATTCTGAGTCAAAATCACGCGATTCAAGACTCTACCGTGGCCAAAGGTAAGTGAAAGAAAAGCGCGAAACTCCGATTCTTGGAAGAAAAAAAGACATCTATATCTGGTGTGCTCGGCAGAGCAAATCTCTTTGTGTCCAGACAGCTTGAAGTCCAAGACGGAAAGAGCGGAAATGTTGTTCAGTTACTTATGCATTCATGGAGGATGTGACGTTGGTGATCCCGCCCAGCGTGACGTAGGTCAACGCGGAAGTTGGCTGATGGGAAATGTAGTTTCTTAAAGGGACTGTGTATTGTACCTACAGCAGTGATACGGCTTCTCTCCTGTGTGAATGCGCTGGTGTACTTGGAGAGCACTCTGATGAGTAAAACTCTTCCCACACTGAGCAGTGATACGGCTTCTCTCCTGTGTGAATGCGCTGGTGTAGTTGGAGAGCACTCTGCTGAGTAAAACTCTTCCCACACTGTGAGCAGTGATACGGCTTCTATACTGTGTGACTGCGCTGGTGTCGTTGGAGATCACTCTGACGAGTAAAACTCTTCCCACACTGTGAGCAGTGATACGGCTTCTCTCCTGTGTGAATGCACTGGTGTAGTTGGAGAGCACTCTGCTGAGTAAAACTCTTCCCACACTGTGAGGAGTGATACGGCTTCTCTCCTGTGTGAATGCGCTGGTGTCGTTGGAGATCACTCTGACGAGTAAAACTCTTCCTACACTGTGAGCAGTAATACGGCTTCTCTCCTGTGTGAATGCGCTGGTGTTGTTGGAGATCACTCTGACAAGTAAAACTCTTCCCACACTGTGAGCAGTGATGCAGCTTCTCTCCTGTGTGAATACGCTGGTGTGTTTGGAGAGCACTCTGCTGAGTAAAACTCTTCCCACACTGTGAGCAGTGAAACAACTTCTCTCCTGTGTGAATGCGCTGGTGTTTTCGGAGATGACTCTGATGAGTAAAACTCTTCCCACACTGTGAGCAGTGATACGGCTTCACTCCTGTGTGAATGCGCTGGTGTGTTTGGAGATTACTCTGCTGAGTAAAACTCTTCCCACACTGTGAGCAGTGATACGGCTTCTCTCCTGTGTGAATGCGTTGGTGTTGTTGGAGAGCACTCTGATGAGTAAAACTCTTCCCACACTGTGAGCAGTGATACGGCTTCTCCCCTGTGTGAATGCGCTGGTGTATTTGGAGAGCACTCTGATGAGTAAAACTTTTCCCACACTGTGAGCAGTGATATGGCTTCTCTCCTGTGTGAATGCGCTGGTGTATTTGGAGAGAACACTGACGAGTAAAACTCTTCCCACACTGTGAGCAGTGATACGGCTTCTCTCCTGTGTGAATCTGCTGGTGTTTTCGGAGATGACTCTGATGAGTAAAACTCTTCCCACACTGTGAGCAGTGAAACGGCTTCTCTCCTGTGTGAATGCGCTGGTGTCGTCGGAGAGCACTCCGTTCAGTAAAACTCTTCCCACACTGTGAGCAGTGAAACGGCTTCTCTCCTGTGTGAATGCGCTGGTGTTGTTGGAGATTACACCGATGAGTAAAACTCTTCCCACACTGTGAGCAGTGAAACGGCTTCTCTCCTGTGTGAATGCGCTGGTGTTGTTGGAGATGACTCCGTTCAGTAAAACTCTTCCCACACTGTGAACAGTGAAACGGCTTCTCTCCTGTGTGAATCCGCTGGTGTCGTTGGAGAGCACTCTGACGAGTAAAACTTTTCCCACACTGTGAGCAGTGATACGGCTTCTCTCCTGTGTGAATGCACTGGTGTGTCTTGAGTGCACTCTGATAACTAAAACTCTTTCCACAATCTGAGCAGTGGTGAATTTCCTTATGTATATCATGATGGGAAGTATCAGAATGGATAATATCAGTTGATGTTGGTTGACGACTGGAGCATTTGGAGGGGATCTGAAGCTTATATTTAATCTCTCCTGATTCTCGCAGTCTCACGTACTCTTCATAGTGGCATCTCTGGATATGCTTGTCGAGGTAAATTGGAGATGCATCGGAACGAGGGCATGTGGAGCATGAAATGACTTGCAGCAGAGCGTTCTTTACTTCTGGAGAAATGAAAGGACAAAAATAAATTGAACATGAAATGCAACAAGATTATAAAATATAACAACACTAACCCAATGTAAGGAGTGCTTTTACTGAAACTTAATCAAGATTCTACATGAATTAAGACTGAGACAAAAACAAAAGGTTGCAGACTAAGATATAGCAGCCTCTAGCTTGGAATACTGGGAGATTCAATAAGGTCCTGGAACAGCAGCTATGCACAGCATTGGCCATAGCCCCGTGGGTCTGAGCGACCAAAGGGGAGTTGTTGGTTCCTGTTGGACATCATGTCAAGTCTCGGTAATGGCAAGCCTAGCCTTATTTACATCTCATCCAGGATTGAGAAGGAAACTCAGCCCTCACATTCAAGGTTCTAAAAGATCCAAAAATGGGCCTTATTTATCAAACTGGATATGGATAGATTTATTTGCAAATAGTTTCTAGTAGCATTTACACAAGCAAATATGTATTTTCTATCTGGATTTTTTATATGGATTAGGTGGTCAAGTTTAAAACACTTATTAATTTCAATTACACACTAATTTCATGAAATTAAGTTTTGTGGGATTTTGTGAAGCCCCATGATTCATATTAATGTAATTGATGAAAGCAAGCCAACATCCATAAATTAAGACATATTACAATAGTCATTTAATTTAAATGTAGGCGTATAAAAAAAAAAGGACACACTGCATCGTTTCAGATGGCATTCAAGTAGGTCTGCAGCAGTAGGAATTTCCTTACTGCAGTATTTGAAGAATGCCATGGTGTGATTTGTAGTAATAAAGCAACTAAACCTCCATGTGTTTAATTGTTCGTTAATTCATCAGACACTATTTGTTCCTTAACATGTTGAAGTTCTTCAGCTGCAAGAGTTTAAAGTGCATATCCGGGACCTATTTATTTATTTATTTATTTATTTATATATGAAAAATATGTCCCTTTACACACTCATCCAGAAGGGTACTTTTGCACAAGACCATCTGTCGACAGCAGAAAAAAATAAAATAAAATAAAAGGCGTCTGGAAAAATCCCAAGGGAGTCTGGAGCCAGATTCGTGACGTCACCTGCGGAAGCGTCAGCAGGCTGCGAGACCTTGCACAGTTTCAGTGCACAGCCTGTGTAGACCAAGCGCTCCCATTTCTCTCTTTGTCCAGTCTTTTGGGAAATGATGAGTACTAATCCCATCATGATTGGTGTTGCTACACCCTCCTACGATACATCTGTTAACCATTTTAATAATTACGTGATAACGTTGAAGAAATTTGCAGAAAACCACCAGGTCGTTTTCTCATAAACAAACCAGCGCTGACGTAGGATTCAGAGGGAGGCGTCCCGCACGCGACATCACGAAAATCAGTGTTTGCCGGGAAATTCAAATGCCAAGTTTTTCCAGAGGCGGACCGATTTGCCTCAAATGGCTTGATTTCAACTGAATTTTTCTGGTATTGCGCAAGGTAAAAAAAATTCAGAGAATGCAGAATGTTATAGATATTTGACCAAAGTTTAATATAAAATAGGAGAATTACATTGATCTTGCTCCTGAATTTACCCGTGATATGCACTTTAAGGAGCTAAAATTTAACATAATTAAAAAGATAAGTTCTCCATGGTATGACTCTCGTCTCGTCTCGTCTTCTTCCGCTTATCCGGGACCGGGTCGCGGAGGCAGCAGTCTAAGCATGGAAGCCCAAACTTCCCTTTCCCCAGACACCTCGGCCAGCTCCTCGGGAAGAACACCGAGGCGTTCCCAGGCCAGCCGAGAGACATAGTCCCTCCAGCGTGTCCTGGGTCTTCCCCGGGGCCTCCTCCCGGGGGGACATGCCTGGAACACCTCCCCAGGGAGGCGTCCAGGAGGCATCCGAAAAAGATGCCCGAGCCACCTCAGCTGGTTCCTCTCGATGTGGAGGAGCAGCGGCTCTACTCCGAGCCCCTCCCGAGTGACTGTGCTTCTCACCCTATCTCTAAGGGAGCGCCCAGCCACCCTGCGAAGGAAACTCATTTCAGCCGCTTGTATCCGCGATCTTGTTCTGTCATTACCCAAAGCTCATGACCATAGGTGAGAGTCGGAACGTAGATCGACCGGTAAATTGAGAGCTTCGCCTTTTGGCTCAGCTCCTTCTTCACCACGACGGACCGGTAAAGCGACCGCATCACTGCGGAGGCTGCACCGATCCGCCTGTCGATCTCACGCTCTATCCTTCCCTCACTCGTGAACAAGATCCCGAGATACTTAAACTCCTCCACTTGAGGCAGGACTTCTCCACCAACCTGGAGAGGGCAAGCCACCCTTTTCCGGTCGAGAACCATGGCCTCGGACTTAGAGGTGCTGATTCTCATCCCAGCCGCTTCACACTCGACTGCAAACTGCCCCAGTGCATGCTGAAGGTCCTGGTTTGAAGAAGCCAACAGGACAACATCATCCGCAAAAAGCAGAGATGAAATCCTGTGGTTCCCAAACAGGATTCCTTCCGGCCCCTGGCTGCGCCTAGAAATTCTGTCCATAAAAATTATGAACAGAACCGGTGACAAAGGGCAGCCCTGCCGGAGTCCAACATGCACTGGGAACAGGTCTGACTTACTGCCGGCAATGCGAACCAGACTCCTGCTCCGTTCGTACAGGAACTGGACAGCCCTTAGCAAAGAGCCCCGAACCCCATACTCCCGAAGCACCCCCCACAGAATACCACGGGGGACACGGTCGAATGCCTTCTCCAGATCCACAAAGCACATGTGGACTGGTTGGGCAAACTCCCATGAACCCTCGAGCACCCTATGAAGGGTATAGAGCTGGTCCAGTGTTCCGCGACCAGGACGAAAACCGCATTGTTCCTCCTGGATCCGAGGTTCGACTATTGGTCGAATTCTCCTCTCCAGTACCCTGGAGTAAACTTTCCCTGGGAGGCTGAGAAGTGTGATTCCCCTATAATTGGAGCACACTCTCCGGTCCCCTTTCTTAAAAAGAGGGACCACCACCCCAGTCTGCCACTCCAGAGGCACTGTCCCCGACCGCCACGCGATGTTGCAGAGGCGTGTCAACCAAGACAGCCCCACAACATCCAGAGACTTGAGATACTCAGGGCGGATCTCATCCACCCCCGGTGCCTTGCCACCGAGGAGCTTGCAAACCACCTCAGTGACTTCGGCTTGGGTAATGGACGAGTCCACCTCTGAGTCATCAGCCTCAGTCTCCTCAGTGGAAGACATGACGGTGGGATTGAGGAGATCCTCAAAGTATTCCTTCCACCGCCCGACAATGTCCCCAGTCGAGGTCAACAGCTCCCCACCCGCACTGTAAACAGTGTTGGCAGAGTACTGCTTCCCCCTCCTGAGGCGCCGGATGGTTTGCCAGAATTTCTTCGAGGCCGACCGATAGTCCTTCTCCATGGCCTCCCCGAACTCCTCCCAGTTCCGAGTTTTTGCCTCCGCAACTGCCCGAGCTGCAGCACGCCTGGCCCGCCGATACCCGTCGGCTGCCTCAGGAGTCCCGGAGGTCAACATGGCCCGATAGGACTCCTTCTTCAGCTTGACGGCATCCCTTACTTCCGGTGTCCACCACCGGGTTCGGGGATTGCCGCCACGACAGGCACCGGAGACCTTGCGGCCACAGCTCCGAACAGCTGCGTCCACAATGGAGGTAGAGAACATGGTCCACTCAGACTCAATGTCCCCCGCCTCCCTCGGAAGCTGGGAAAAGCTCTCCCGGAGGTGGGAGTTAAAGACCTCCCCAACAGAGTGCTCGGCCAGATGTTCCCAGCAGACCCTCACCATACGTTTAGGCCTGCCAGGTCTGTCCAGCTTCCTCCTCCGCCAGCGGATCCAACTCACCACCAGGTGGTGATCAGTTGACAGCTCAGCCCCTCTCTTCACCCGAGTGTCCAAGACATAGGGCCGGAGATCAGATGAAACGACTACAAAGTCGATCATCGACCTCCGACCTAAGGTATGGTATGACTCTTGTGGAATTATTGAATTCCATAAAAATACTAAAATTGTTATTGCTTGTTAAATTGCTTGATAATATAACCATCGCATATGCTCCTGAAATAAAGCAAATGTGTTGCAATTGATTTTTATGATGGTTGATGGGTTTGACTGACATCTGCATTATCCAATTAACAACTTCGCTTGGTTCAGACACACTGCATGTGTGTTTTCAACTAACTTCTTTCCAGCCAGCTGGTTATATTGCACTGAAGGTATTATAATGACGTTCCCCCCCCAGTGTTTCTGTAATATGGGGAGGTCTGACATTATCCTATATTATGTGTTTGCTGTGACAGGGCATTCCCCCCTGATTTCTCCCCAATTTTCTCCCTAATTTAGCCATGGCCAATTCCCACCCATCAGACTCCTCTCCAGTATCACATAACAGCTACCAACCAGGGAGGGCTATCATGTGCTTCCTCCAAGAGAAGAAACACCAGTTGACCACGTTTTACTCGTACAATGTCAGGGGGCTGCAAAGCACACTTGGACGAAAGCCCAATCCACTTACTTCCTATTAAATGTGCTCTCACACACCCATGACTGGCCAGTGTAACTGACAGGGCAGAGAAGAGAGCATGCCATCTCTCCCTCCCAGAGAGCCCAGACAATTTTGCTCTCTTGAGCTCCCAACCACAGATGATTGTGGCATCATCAGGATTTGAAAGTGGCAATATCTGGATGATGGGGAGGATGACTGGGACAACACTTTTCTGCTGTGCCACTCGGGATCCACAGGGCATGCATTTTACGCTACTTCTGGTTAAACTGGGCATGATGAATAAAACTATAACAATATCTTGTGGTTTACTACAACCCCGATTTCAAAAAAGTTGGGACAAAGTACAAATTGTAAATAAAAACAGAATGCAATGATGTGGAAGTTTCAAAATTCAATATTTTATTCAGAATAGAACATAGATGACATATCAAATGTTTAAACTGAGAAAATGTATCATTTAAAGAGAAAAATTAGGTGATTTGAAATTTCATGACAACAACATCTCAAAAAAGTTGGGACAAGGCCATGTTTCCCACTGTGAGACATCCCCTTTTCTCTTTACAACAGTCTGTAAACGTCTGGGGACTGAGGAGACAAGTTGCTCAAGTTTAGGGATAGGAATGTTAACCCATTCTTGTCTCATGTAGGATTCTAGTTGCTCAACTGTCTTAGGTCTTTTTTGTCGTATCTTCCGTTTTATGATGCGCCAAACGTTTTCTATGGGTGAAAGATCTGGATTGCAGGCTGGCCAGTTCAGTACCCGGACCCTTCTTCTACGCAGCCATGATGCTGTAATTGATGCAGTATGTGGTTTGGAAAATGCAAGGTCTTCCCTGAAAGAGACGTTGTCTGGATGGGAGCATATGCTGCTCTAGAACCTGAATATACCTTTCAGCATTGATGGTGTCTTTCCAGATGTGTAAGCTGCCCATGCCACACGCACTAATGCAACCCAATACCATCAGAGATGCAGGCTTCTGAACTGAGCGCTGATAACTTGGGTCGTCCTTCTCCTCTTTACTCCGAATGACACGGTGTCCCTGATTTCCATAAAGAACTTCAAATTTTGATTCGTCTGACCACAGAACAGTTTTCCACTTTGCCACAGTCCATTTTAAATGAGCCTTGGCCCAGAGAAGACGTCTGCACTTCTGGATCATGTTTAGATACGGCTTCTTCTTTGAACTATAGAGTTTTAGCTGGCAACGGCGGATGGCACGGTGAATTGTGTTCACAGATAATGTTCTCTGGAAATATTCCTGAGCCCATTTTGTGGTTTCCAATACAGAAGCATGCCTGTATGTGATGCAGTGCCGTCTAAGGGCCCGAAGATCACGGGCACCCAGTATGGTTTTCCGGCCTTGACCCTTACGCACATGCCCCTTTTCCACCAAAGCAGTTCCAGGGCTGGTTCGGGGCCAGTGCTTAGTTTGGAACTGGGTTTTCTGTTTCCACTGACAAAGAACTGGCTCTGGGGCCAGAAAAACCGGTTCCAGGCTAGCACCAACTCTCTGCTGGGCCAGAGGAAAGAACCGCTTACGTCAGCGGGGGGGCGGAGTTGTTAAGACCAACAACAATAACAAGACCGCGAAAGATCGCCATTTTTAAGCGACGAGAAGCAGCAGCTGTACAAACGCTAAGTCATCCATTATTATTATTATTATTGTTGCTGCTGCTTCTTCTTTTGTATAACAACAAAAAATGTTTCTGCTTCGATATTCGCGCCAAGGTTTATGCAAACGTAGCGACGTAACTGACGTATACAGCGACGTAACGATGTATACAGCGACGTAACTGACGTATACAGCGACATAATGACGTGGCTCCGCTTAGCACCGCGAGTTATGGAAAAGCAAACTGGTTCTCAGCTGGCTCGCAAGTTGAACGAGTTGTGAACCAGCACCAGCACTGGCCCCGAACCAGCCCTGGAACTGATTTGGTGGAAAAGAGGCAACAGAGATTCTTCCAGATTCTCTGAATCTTTTGATGATATTATGCACTGTAGATGATATGTTCAAACTCTTTGCAATTTTACACTGTCGAACTCCTTTCTGATATTGCTCCACTATTTGTGGGCGCAGAATTAGGGGGATTGGTGATCCTCTTCCCATCTTTACTTCTGAGAGCCGCTGCCACTCCAAGATGCTCTTTTTATACCCAGTCATGTTAATGACCTATTGCCAATTGACCTAATGAGTTGCAATTTGGTCCTCCAGCTGTTCCTTTTTTGTACCTTTAACTTTTCCAGCCTCTTATTGCCCCTGTCCCAACTTTTTTGAGATGTGTTGCTGTTATGAAATTTCAAATGAGACAATATTTGACCAAGTATAATATTGTTGTCTCATTTGTTTAACTGGGTTCTCTTTATCTACTTTTAGGACTTGTGTGGAAATATGACCTAAAACATCATCAGATTTCCACACAAGTCCTAAAAGTAGATAAAGAGAACCCAGTTAAACAAATGAGACAACAATATTATACTTGGTCATTTATTTATTGAGGAAAGTGATCCAATATTACATATCTGTGAGTGGCAAAAGTATGTGAACCTCTAGGATTAGCAGTTAATTTGAAGGTGAAATTAGAGTCAGATGTTTTCAATCAATGGGATGACAATCAGGTGTGAGTGGGCACCCTGTTTTATTTAAAAAACAGGGATATATTAAAGTCTGACCTTCACAACAAATGTTTGTGGAAGTGCATCATGGCATGAACAAAGGAGATTTATGAGGACCTCAGAAAAAGCGTTGTTGATGCTCATCAAGCTGGAAAAGGTTATAAAACCGTCTCTAAAGAGTTTGGACTCCACCAATCCACAGTCAGACAGATTGTATACAAGTAGAGGAAATTCAAGACCGTTGTTACCCTCCCCAGGAGTGGTCAACCAACAGAGATCACTCCAAGAGCAAGGTGTGTAATAGTCGGCGAAGTCACAAAGGACCCCAGAGTAACTTCTAAGCAACTGAAGGCCTCTCTCACATCGGCTAATGTTACTGTTCATGAGTCCACCATCAGGAGAACACTGAACAACAATGGTGTGCATGGTAGGGCTGCAAGGAGAAAGCCACTGCTCTCCAAAAAGAACATCATGGTTTGGGCCTGTTTTGATGCATCTGGGCCAGGACAGCTTGCCATCATTGATGGAACAATGAATTCTGAATTATACCAGTGAATTCTAAAGGAAAATGTCAGGACATCTGTCCATGAACTGAATCTCAAGAGAAGGTGGGTCATGCAGCAAGACAACGACCCTAAGCACACAAGTCGTTCTACCAAAGAATGGTTAAAGAAGAATAAAGTTAAATGTTTTGGAATGGCCAACTCAAAGTCCTGACCTTAATCCAATCAAAATGTTGTGGAAGGACCTGAAGCGAGCAGTTCATGTGAGGAAACCCACCAACATCCCAGAGTTGAAGCTGTTCTGTATGGACGAATGGGCTAAAATTCCTCCAAGCCAGTGTGCAGGACTGATCAACAGTTACCGGAAATGTTTAGTTGCAGTTATTGCTGCACAAGGGGGTCACACAAGATACTGAAACCAAAGGTTCACATATTTTTGCCACTCACAGATATGTAATATTGGATCATTTTCCTCAATAAATAAATGATCAAGTATAATATTTTTGTCTCATTTGTTTAACTGGGTTCTCTTTATCTACTTTTAGGACTTGGGTGAAAATCTGATGATGTTTTAGGTCATACTTATGCAGAAATATAGAAAATTCTAAAGGGTTCACAAACTTTCAAGCACCACTGTAGTCAGTTTTGCAATAGCAAGATATGCAGTGGGTGGACTTCACGTGTCTCAAAGGAAGCTGATAGACTTCACCTTCTCTGGTTGGTCACGGTCATATGATCAAGAAGACCTACCTGGTTGGTGGAACAGGCCAAAATGAGTTCTCTGGGGAATGCTCTAGTTATTGCAGACTGCATTGTACAACAGCTTTCATCCCAGAAACACTGGTAGGCTCAGAAACGTCACGAAATGATGCAGAAAATAACCTCTATAACCTCTTAGACAAAAGTAACACCTTGCTGTCTGGTTCTTCCTGTAGGTGCAGGACTGAGTTCTTTGGTGTACTCCTCTTCATACCACAACAAGAGCTCCTGTCCTGGGTTAATGGATCGACAGCAACGATACAGAATTCCTCCTTGATACTCAAATGCCACAAGATTCTGTTCTTCTTCATTACGGGCACAATTCACATACCTAAAAGTGTGAGGCAACGTTTCAGAAAAAGGGAAAAATCAGATCAGAGTTACAGACTTGGAGAAAGCATGGTGGAGATATCAATGACATGAAGATAAAGTTCTTCCAACAAATGAGGAGCTGCAAAATCAAATCACTAAAACGACCCAACAGCTAGTGTACTGCTCACCTCATCCAATTCACATGCATCTCTCTTTTGGCATCGATGTATTCTTCACACTGCATGCTCCTGTATACCTGTAGAAAAATACCACATTTACTTTTTTTTTTACACAAAATCAATACAGTGGGGCAAAAAAGTATTTAGTCAGCCACCAATTGTGCAAGTTCTCCCACTTAAAAAGATGAGAGAGGCCTGTAATTTTCATCATAGGTACACTTCAACTATGAGAGACAGAATGGGGGGAAAGAATCCAGGAAATCACATTGTAGGATTTTTAATGAATTAATTGGTAAATTCCTCAGTAAAATAAGTATTTGGTCACCTACAAACAAGCAAGATTTCTGGCTCTCACAGACCTGTAACTTCTTTAAGCAGCTCCTCTGTCCTCCACTCGTTACCTGTATTAATGGCACCTGTTTGAACTCGTTGTCAGTATAAAAGACACCTGTCCACAACCTCAAACAGTCACACTCCAAACTCCACTATGGCCAAGACCAAAGAGCTGTCAAAGGACACCAGAAACAAAATTGTAGACCTGCACCAGGCTGGGAAGACTGAATCTGCAATAGGTAAGCAGCTTGGTGTGAAGAAATCAACTGTGGGAGCAATTATTAGAAAATGGAAGACATACAAGACCACTGATCATCTCCCTCCATCTGGGGCTCCACGCAAGATCTCACCCCGTGGGGTCAAAATGATCACAAGAACGGTGAGCAAAAATCCCAGAACCACACGGGGGGACCTAGTGAATGACCTGCAGAGAGCTGGGACCAAAGTAACAAAGGCTACCATCAGTAACACACTATGCCGCCAGGGACTCAAATCCTGCAGTGCCAGACGTGTCCCCCTGCTTAAGCCAGTACATGTCCAGGCCCGTCTGAAGTTTGCTAGAGAGCATTTGGATGATCCAGAAGAGGACTGGGAGAATGTCATATGGTCAGATGAAACCAAAATAGAACTTTTTGGTAAAAACTCAACTTGTGTTTGGAGGAGAAAGAATGCTGAGTTGCATCCAAAGAACACCATACCTACTGTGAAGCATGGGGGTGGAAACATCATGCTTTGGGGCTGTTTTTCTGCAAAGGGACCAGGATGACTGATTCGTGTAAAGGAAAGAATGAATGAATGGGGCCATGTATCATGAGATTTTGAGTGAAAACCTCCTTCCATCAGCAAGGGCATTGAAGATGAAACGTGGCTGGGTCTTTCAGCATGACAATGATCCCAAACACACTGCCTGGGCAATGAAGGAGTGGCTTCGTAAGAAGCATTTCAAGGTCCTGGAGTGGCCTAGCCAGTCTCCAGATCTCAACCCCATAGAAAATCTTTGGAGGGAGTTGATAGTCCATGTTTCCCAGTGACAGCCCCAAAACATCACTGCTCTAGAGGAGATCTGCATGGAGGAATGGGCCAAAATACTAGCAACAGTGTGTGAAAACCTTGTGAAGACTTACAGAAAATGTTTGACCTCTGTCATTGCCAACAAAGGGTATATAACAAAGTATTGAGATGAACTTTTGTTATTGACCAAATACTTATTTTCCACCATAATTTGCAAATAAAATCTTAAAACATCAGACAATGTGATTTTCTGGATTTTTTTTTTCTCATTTTGTCTCTCATAGTTGAGGTATACCTATGATGAAAATTACAGGCCTCTCTCATCTTTTTAAGTGGGAGAACTTGCACAATTGGTGACTGAATAAATACTTTTTTTTTGTCCCACTGTATATGACTTTGAATGAGGTTTACAGAAACAAGCATAACGGCTCATGCCAATATTATTAAGCCTCATGAAGGCTGAATTAAAGGCTTTTGACTGTATCGTAAGATTCACAAAACAGCTGACAAGCTCCAAGATGAATTTAGTAACCATAGGAAAATGCAGGCAAGGCTTTATCAGAATTTAGGCAAAGGAAAGGTTTCTCATAAAAGGCTTTACTTCTGACATGGCAAAGCTGTGCTGTGAATCAGACCTCTCTGATAAATATCTATCTGTCCCTTCTGTTTTGGTCTCTAAACAGACAGCTACAAAAATACACAACTTTAAAAGTCAGTTCTGTCTCTAAATGGGTTTTATATAAAATATTTTTGATCTGTACAAGTAATATTTATTTATTTAATTTATATGTATGTTGTTTTAGTTCAGTGTAGCAGTGTTCATCTTTAATTTAAATGATTTTAAATTTACTTTTAGTCTTGTGTCCTGAAAATAGTAGTTACATTTTAGTCTATTTTTTTGGTCAAGATTTCATCAATGGAACTCAATTTTAGTCTATCAATGTTTTAATCATAATTTCCTCAGATAGTTGCATGGTACTTGTAAAATATGCCCTGCAGTTTTAAGAGGGCCTGTTGCAGCAGGGGTTTAGCCGGATTCCCCCCCAGCATATGGCTGGTTTTGTCACTATGCAGAAGTTACAGTACTCAGTGTAAATGAGTACACCCCCTTTGAAAAGTAACATTTTAAACAATCTCAATGAACACAAAATTTCCAAAATGTTGACAAGACAAAGTTTAATATAACATCTGTTTAACTTATAATGTGAAAGTAAGGTTAATAATATAACTTAGATTACACATTTTTTCAGTTTTACTCAAATTAGGGTGGTGCAAAAATAAGTACACCCCACAACAAAAACTACTACATCTAGTACTTTGTATGGCCTCCATGATTTTTAATGACATCAAGTCTTCTAGGTATGGAATGAACAAGTTGGTGATATTTTGCAACATCAATCTTTTTCCATTCTTCAACAATGACCTCTTTTAGTGACTGGATGCTGGATGGAGAGTGATGCTCAACTTGTCTCTTCAGAATTCCCCAAAGAAAATAATTTCTTTACACCACAAAGGTGAAGGCTACAAGATGATCAGCAAAGCTTTGCTTATCAGTCAGAATACTGTAGCAAAAGTGGTACAAAAATTTAAGAAAGATGGAACTGCAACCATCTCACAGAGACGTCCAGGTCGTCCACGGAAGTTAACATCTCGACAGGAGCGTCTTCTGATGAGAAGGGTTGAAGAAAATTGGCATGCAAGTTCACTGCAGTTACCTAAAGAAGTAGAAAGCCAAACTGGGGTGACTATTTCCTGTGACACAATACGGCGTACACTGCAGAGGAATGGCATGCATGGATGCCATCCACGAAAGAAGCCTCTCCTAAAGCCCAGGCACAAAAAAGCCTGCCTCGAGTTTGCCAGGGCCCATGCTGACAAAGATGAAGACTACTGGGACTCTGTACTCTGGAGTGATGAGACCAAGATAAATGTTTTTGGAACTGATGGCTTCAAAACTGTATGGCGTCGCAAAGGTGAGGAATACAAAGAAAAATGCATGGTGCCTACAGTGAAACATGGTGGTGGCAGTGTCCTTATGTGGGGCTGCATGAGTGCTGCTGGTGTCGGGGAGCTGCATTTCATTGATGGCATCATGAATTCACAGATGTATTGCTCTATACTGAAAGAGAAGATGCTACCATCACTACGTGCCCTTGGTCGTCGTGCACTTTTCCAACATGACAATGATCCTAAACACACATCTAAGGCCACTGTTGGATTTCTGAAGAACAGGGTGAAAGTGATTCAGTGGCCAAGTACGTCTCCTGATCTGAACCCAATCGAACACCTATGGGGAATCCTGAAGAGATAAGTTACCTAAAAACCTGTGTTTTCTTTCTCTCTCTCTTCCCCCCCCCCCCCAATCTGTCCCTCTGAGTTACATGTTGATCCTGGGATTGAGATGCTGGCCTCTTCTGCCCCTCGGACCTGCTTGATCCATCCTGGTGCCCTGTGTCTGGTCGGAGTTTTATCGCACCGCTCCTGTGAAGGACGGCCCCATGAGGACAGTTGAGGGTTATACCTGTTAAAACTGTTAATATTATAGTCAGGCTGTCTGTTGTTGCCCAAATGAGGATGGGTTCCCTTTTGAGTCTGGTTCCTCTTGAGGTTTCTTCCTCATGTCGTCTGATGGAGTCTTTCCTTGCCACCATCGCCACAGGCTTGCTCATTGGGGATAGATTAGGGATAAAATTAGCTCATGTTTTAAGTCGTTCAAATTCTGTAAAGCTGCTTTGCGACAATGTTTATTGTTAAAAGCGCTATACAAATAAACTTGATTTGATTTGATAAGTTGAGCATCACTCTCCATCCAGCATCCAGTCACTAAAAGAGGTCATTGTTGAAGAATGGAAAAAGATTGATGTTGCAAAATGTCGCCAACTTGTTCATTCCATGCCTAGAAGACTTGGTGCTGTCATTAAAAATCATGGAGGCCATACAAAGTACTAGATGTAGTAGTTTTTGTTGTGGGGTGTACTCATTTTTGCACCACCCTAATTTGAGTAAAACTGAAAAATGTGTAATCCAAGTTATATTATTAACCTTACTTTCACGTTATAAAATAAATGTTATTTTAAACTTTGTCTTGTCAATATTTTGGAAATTGTGTTCATTGAGATATTGTTTAAAATGTCACTTTTCAAAGGGGGTGTACTCATTTACGCTGAGCACTGTATGTGGAGTTAGCCATGACTGTAATGGCGATGAGCACTATTTTCATATCAAGACGTTACTTTGTTCAGACCAATGCCGTATGTGTGTCCTGACTCATATACCCGTTAGAATCCAGGAGCATTATGAAAGCCATGCGAGCAGGGAAGTGAGCGAGTCTAGCAAACCGGATTCACTCCCGCTTCCCAACTACGGTCAGGAACGTGAAAAAGAGGGAAGGCAACATACTGGAATGGATTTTGCTCAGGATATTTCCCCTAGCTGTAAAAATTCCCTTGAGAAGTAAGCTAGGATGACTGTCTGAACAGAACCAGCTATCTTGGGTCACGTTTATTTGTCAGGGCATAATGAACAGAGATTTTGTTTTGCCGTGCTTTTACCGGCCCTCTCTGTGGGCCTGTCATTTTGGGTTCACATGACAGCATACGTGTTCTCACCAGTCAATCACAACCAAGTTAGCTAATGCACATTAACATTCTATACTAATGCAAAAGCAGTGTGCAGCAGTGAAACAAAAGCCATGGAAAGGTCAAAAATTAAAGGAGGGGCCAAACAAACAAACAAACAAACAAACAAACAAACAAACAAACAAACCAGGCATTAGAGGCATAGGCTTCCAAATGTTTAAAAAAAAAAAATCTACAAACTGTTTGGGCATCAGCACCCTGAACTGGCCTGCAATGCCAATTTCAAGGACCAGAATGAAGAGCTTAAAATGGACATTAAAACATAGCTATAGACTAGGCTGTTGCCTCTCGCAGTTACCAGAGGACTAGCCCCCCTGTAACCCTAGCTGTATAGGTGAGAGGCCGAGGGATATGGAAACGAAGGTCAGCGCCGCTCAATGTGCCTGACTGCATGGAGCGGGAAGGACTTTAGAGATGGGCTAGGCTGCATGTTCATTTAAAACTGCTGTAACTTGCCCAACCATAACTGACTATCGAGATTTCCAAGCTTGTTGGGGCTGAAGCACATCAAAGGTCAAATCAGAATGTCAAGGCACACCTAATTAAAAGTTGGCTATCAATTATGAAGACTGTCACACACATTATGATGGGCTAGAAGGTCATCTGCAAATTTTGACCCAGATTGCACTACAGCAGATTGTCAAATAATTATTAAAACAGATGGGTAAATCAGACAGGCAAGTGTATAATTTATTAAAAACGTGAGGCAACGCTCATTACAGTGTTTTCCATGAGTTACCTAGACTGTAGTAAGTGAAGGAAGCATTTTCAAAACACAAACACCATTTGATTTGAGACTGATAACATTAAGTGTCCACTCCAGTCATCCACTAGTCCAAACACAATACTATGGTTATCAATTTAAAACAGCAAACAGATAACATCAATGGAGAAGTTAGCATTGATAATTAGCATTCATCAAACTTGAGCTTAGAGAATGTTAACATCAGCATATCCGAATCTCATATCCTCGCTTTAAAACAGTGCACAGTTAAATTTGTAGAGTTTTTTGGGCCTTTTCCACTACCCTTTTTCAGCTCACTTCAGCCCAACACGGCTTGCGTTTCGACTACCTCAGAGCAGCACGACTGAGCTCACTTCAGCCTTAGTCAGCACCCAAAACTCGCACGGTTTTGGAGTGAGGCTGAAGTGAGCCAAACCGAGCCGAGTGGGGCTAGGGGCGTGAGGAGACACTCCTCTGTGCACTGATTGGTGAGGAGTGTCCTCACATGCCCCCACACGGCCCGCGAGCACGCTGGGATCTTTAACCACCATCTGTAAACACCGTAAACCCAGAAGAAGAAGAATTACGACAAAGAAGATGATGATGATCAGAAAACTAGCACCAAGACCAGCAACACTAATGACTCCATGTTTATTGTTTACTATCCGGGTTAGGGTTAGGGTTAGTGAGACTACCGCTTCAAAGGTCACTGATGTCACTGTTTGCGCCGCCTAACGACATCACGTGACGTCCACCCACTTTCGCTAACTCCACCCAATGTGTCCACCCACTTCCAGCCAGCACGGTTCAGCGCGGTTGTAGTCGAAATGCAACCCCAACAGCCCCATCAGCATTGCACGGCTCAGCCCAACTCAGCCACGTTGGTAGTGGAAAAGCCCCATTAGCTTATTTGAGTCAGAAAAGCTGCTAACACATCCGGTAGCATGTGTTTGTCGTTCAAAACACAAGTGCATGCTCTAACCAGAGTTCAAAATAGGTTTATTTTTGGCTAAAATGAAATTATTCTGCATGTTCTCTATTCTATATTTTACATTTTCTAAAAAAATAAATAAACCAGTTGAACACAGGTAACCACTTTGGCTTCATTTCTTTGAGGGCTGAAGTGTATGCTCTAGTCATTTTTTTAACCGTTTATGAACTGTTAAACTCCTTAACCATGCTTTGCGGGTGTGGCCTTTTTGCTGTGGCATCACCATTCATATCAATACAACCAGTGTGTTTATGCTTAAATTACTAAAGCACAAAATTGTTTTGTACAAGTTCTTCATAGATCTAAAACTCTTAATTTTGCTCTCAAAGTGCTCCAGTTTGATACATTTAACTTTAAAATAAACAAAATTATCTCACAGGGGAGCATGCCCCCAGAGCGAGGGCCACTGACCCTAGTTTCACAAAATCCTGAGGGAAACACTATTATTCTGTCTTTTTTTTTTTTTAAATAACTACTGCCAGAGGAAAAGCTACCTGTTCTTTTGCAAGTTAGGGTAGCTGTGAAAGAAATCTCTCTCAGCTCAAACGTAGAAGTAGGTGACGGTGATTATGCAACATATCCTAGAAGCATGTTGATGTTCAAAAATAAACTTGATGGGTAGTGAACTAATGTGGCAAGTGTGTGTGGAAGGAGAAATCATGAGACGGAGAGCTCCGCTTTTGAATATAAAAAGTGTGTCATTGCATATCGTATAACGAAATTGGACGCCATCCTACCAGTGCAACATCTGCTTCTTTTAGATTTAATTATTTATTTCGGTCATTTCAACTTTCAGTAACATACATATCAGCAAGAAAGACCGAAAAGGATTAGACTGAAGAAAAAGCTTATTGCGTCTACCCTCATCACATTTCATAAATTAATAAATCTTTTTTTTATGCCAAAGGAATTAAGGAAACAAAAAGGAATAAAAAAATTATTATAGTAACAATAGTATCTGTTACATTTTGTTCAATACAATTTTACAGCTTTCAATTTCAAATGAACACCAAAACATACATATTGGATTTTGACATTTTCGTATTCTGTAGCATTACATGTCAAGTAGCTGGATCAAATTTAAATCAAACCATTCTTTTTCCAAACATATTTCATATCTCAGTTTTGTATTTACTGATAATCTTGTGTTTGTATGCTTTTTTAAGGCCTTTAAGCGTGTTACACAGTTTAATTTCATTTCCAAGACCATTCCATAAATTAACTCCTGTTATAGATATACACCTCTGTTTCACATTTGTTCTGAACTTTGTTTTAACAAACATATGAGTTCCTCTCAATTCATAATGACTCTCTCTGATTTGAAAGAACCTCTGAATACAGTCAGGGATAGTTTTGTTTTTGATTTTAAACATAAATTGAGCAATTTTGTAATCCACAAAATCACGAAATTTAAGGCCATTCAAGTTTATAAACAACTGATTGGTTGGTTCACTATAACATATGTTGTGTATGATCCTAATAGCTCTTTTCTGCAATATGAAGATCGGGTTTGTGATCGTTTTACATGCATTTCCCCAGACCTCCACACAAGTTATGTATGGAACAAGCAGAGAATTTTAAAGTGCGTGCAATGATTTTTGGCTTAGAATGTGTTTAGTTTTATGAAGTATTGCAATAGACTTGGACATTTTTGTTTTTACATGTTTAACTTGACAGGTATTTAACTAATGTGACAAGTGTGTGTGGAAGGAGAAATCATGAGATGGAGAGCTCCACTTTTGAATATAAAAACGTGTCATTCCATATCGTACAACGAAATTGGATGCCATCCTACCAGTGCAACATCTGCTTATTAAAAATAAAGAAATAAAATGTCCATATAATATATATTAACAACTCAAACTCTAAAAAGACATACACGCACAAAACATTCACGCACTGCTGTTTTTTTTTTTTAATTGCACGGTCCCTTTAAAACAAGCACTGTTTAGTGCAGTTATGGCTCTTGGGTAGAAGCTCTTTTTCGGTCTATAGACCCCTTACACTGACATCACATTTACGTTAGCAACAGTCACTACCCTACCCTACACCTGGGGGACAAGCAAACTTTGTCTACATACTGTTCACATACTGAAGCCAAGCAAAGATGTCAGACGTCCGTTGCTGTTGTCTGAAGAAAATTACAGCTAAAAAAGCTCTACTAATGGATTACTTGGATAATCTTAGTTATAAAGAAATGAAGGATACATGGAAATTAGAGTTTATTAGTGGCTATGATCTGTACAAAATTCCTCAAAACCAATGGAGTGACGGTATAGATTTGTGGCCTAGTGTTAGCTACATGTTGGAATGTACTTTCCTTTTCCGGAAGAATCCAGACATGGGAGAACAGTTTAAAAAAAAAAAAAACTGCACACCCCACTATATAAACAAGAAAACCTTTGTGTAAAGAATTTTTACCGACATCAGCTTTAGGGAACAGAATGCTGCAAAAGCCTGAGCATTTACTCTCAAAGGACTACTACTTGAACTGTGGGCTAGATGGTATTCCCAGCCCGCCATGTCTCAACAACCTCAAGGACATCAAGTTACAGAGCTATTTGCACTCATTTATACATTGATCTTTATGATTTGTTAAAAAAGAAACAAATTTCTGAAGTATTATTATTTGTAAAATAACGTTATCTTGCTCTAGACTTTCAAACAATGTTGTAAGATTTTATTTTAATTTTATCTAATAGTGGATGGTACAATAATTACAAATGCAAACAGAATCGGCACATTCCAGTTGCAGCTGTAGTCATATAGCTAACTATAATCATATAGTTAACTATAAATCACCCTTGTAATAGTAATTTCAATAAACTGTTCATGTTCAGTTCCCTCTTCATTTATTCTCTATTCAAAAGGCACAACTGAGTCACACAAGTTGATAAGTGTGCAACAGACAGTAACAATTTTATCCAAAATAGTTTTTCCTGCCTTAGTCGATTTATTTCCATTTCACATGCCTGCAGCTGTTGTAAAGTTCAGTGCGTTTATGTAGAACTTTCTCAAACTGTAGGTTCATTACTACACTCTGGCTCCAGGTAGACATTTTGCACAGGACTGAGTTCCTCTGATAACAGAAGCAAAGCTTCAGCGCTTTTTGCTCTTAATCTTTTCTGTTCTTTCAGGATGCATCAGGAGCATGTCGCTCCTTGTTGGGTTTTTTAACTAATTATGTCAGCGTTGTTTGTTTGGTGCCCAATCTGGGTTTTCCATATCGAATAAGGAAGTTGGTTCATCTGGAAGAAAATAATTTGATTTTGTCTGAACACCTTCATGAAGAAGCTAATTCAAATGTGAGCAGAAATAAAAGGAGATTCTTAAACTCTTCCATACTCTATTGCGCCTGTCTATCTTTAAAAAAATACATTTTAAATAGTCGCAAATTTCTCTGCAATTTTCAGGGTTAGCTCCTCTCGCTGTATTCTCTTTAACCACTCATTTCTTCATTGTTCTTGAAGCATTTGCTTCTCTTTGTTAACATCTTTCTTCATAGCAGGGAAATGGTAAGATCTTTTATCTATTCCTCGATTTAAATGATTGGAACAACCAAAAACAGCGCAAAAATGAACCATATTTAAGACTGGTTAAGCCTTGCTTACACGAAAACTGGTATCTTTTCACCTGGGGGTCAATTATCACGTGATGCGTAACGTCATGTGCAAGGGGTCTATTTGTCCATTTCTTAATTGACCTGAACTGCCTGCCCAAGGGCAGCAGTTCAAACAGAGAATTTCTGGGGTGGGACGGATCTTTTAATATACTGAGGGTTCTTTTGAGGCAGCAGGAACTGTAAAGCTCTTCCAGGCAGGGAAGAGGGCATCCGATGATCATCTGGGTGGTGGTGACAACCCTCTGGAGAACTTTTCTCTCTGCTCCTGTGCAGCTGACAAACCACACACTGATGCAGTATGTATGTAAGTATGTTCTCTATGGAGCAACAATAGAAGGACACAAGCAGTTTTTGAGGGAGGTCGTTCATCCTGAGGATCATCAGGAAGTAAAGTCTCTGCTGTGCGTTCTTTATCACTTGTGTGGCATTAGAGCTCCAGGTCAGCTCCTCCTCTATGTGCACCCCAAGGAACCAGAAGTCCAGGATCCTCTCCACATATTGTGCACTGATGAGAATAGGCTGAAAGTCTGTTTTCTTTTTCCTGAAGTCTATGATCAGCTCCTTGGTTTTGGTGGTTGAGACCAGGTTTGTTGACTCAGCACCACCCAGACAGCTGCTCAACCTTGTGCTGATAAGCAGACTCCTTCCCCCCAGAGATGAGCCCCACTATGGTAGTATCATCCGCAAATATGATGATGCCATTACAGGAGCGAGCAGGGTGCAGTTGTAAATGTAGAAGAACTACTTGTTTAATCCTAGATAAAGCCGTGGCACAGCAGTTATGCTCATATTTACATAGGAATAACATCCATGAAATGTACCAGTCAGGATTTAGACCTCATCAAAGAGACAGCTCTGGTTAAAGTAGGAAACGACCTACTGTTGGTGTCTGATCAGAGCTGTGTCTCGCTGCTTGTGTTGCTTGACCTTAGTGCAGCATTTGATACCATTGATCATTCCATTCTTCTGGATAGACTAGAAAATGTTGTGGGAGTTAAGGGAACGGCCCTCTCCTGGCTCAGCTCTTATTTAACTGATCGCCATCAGTATGCTGATGGAAATGGTGATTTTTTTTTCTAGACATACTGCATTTTTTATATCTCAGGGCTTTACATTAGCACCCGCCAAATGCGGGTAAAATTCGGCTTTGGCGGGTAATAACTTTAGTCTCACTTTGGCGGGTGGTTTATTCTGCGGTATGACAATATATTTTAATTGTAGTTTTCTCTGAAGGCATCTGATATAATAAACACATTGCAATGTAATATTACATGCCTACAACTCCCATGAGCACCTGCGTAAACATTCTGACAACATGTTAGAATTGTTTAGAACGTTCGTTAACGTCTCAGATAAAATCAAATGATACGGTAACCTGCGGTTAATGAACAAAGCAACAAAGTTGCTGACGACTGACAAGCGCACTGTGTGGCAGCATATAGCTGGAGTTTCAAACCCTGCTGCTCAGGAAAAAAGGGGCAGAAATGAGCAGGGCCAGAGCAGCATTTTAAAATCACGTGCCGAAAAATGTTCGCCATATTTAAATGAGAGGGGTGAATTACACACCACACAAGAGATATCATCTCATCTCATTATCTCTAGCCGCTTTATCCTGTTCTACAGGGTCGCAGGCAAGCTGGAGCCTATCCCAGCTGACTACGGGCGAAAGGCAGGGTACACCCTGGACAAGTTGCCAGGTCATCACAGGGCTGACACATAGACACAGACAACCATTCACACTCACATTCACACCTACGGTCAATTTAGAGTCACCAGTTAACCTAACCTGTGTAGGTATCATGCCGCCATCTTGTGTCTAAGAACTACAACTTCCGCATGACTACGTCACGCCTGGGCGGGATCACTTACATCATCTCCATGAGATTCAAAAGTGCTTGGAATACACCATTTTGTGTCTCTGGTGTCTGGACTCAGCGGAGAACGGACCATAGAGAGACGCTCACCATCGGACCGTCCGAAACACGCTCCAATGCGATTTCCTCTCTGTGTCTGCTCTTGATCATGGCAGATACCGGAAACACACGAGCTTCAACTCAAACGAGTTAAAAACCGGTTTTTCCTCCATTTTCTTTTACGCGCGCGCAGCTGCAAGTGAAAGCAACCTACTGAGTTTTTATAGAAGAACGGCGGGTTCCACTTCTTTAGACTCGTGCACAGAACTTTCCTCCTCATGAACTATGAAGCTTCTCCAAAGAACCTCTCCAGGCTCCTGTGAACATCTGATTCATCAGAGATTCTCCGCTTGCTACAGAAAGGCGAGACTTTTGAATTAAGGCTGGCACTGGGCACAGATAAATAATATTAGTCTAGACAGTAATTAATTCACTAAGTGTGAAGTTATAGTCAGGAATAAGTGTGTACACTGATTTATTATTTTTGATTCCCTATTATTTGGTACTATTGATTATAATTTGGTTAATCAATAAGTTTTTGCATGATTCTCTCTCTCCTAACATTCTAATTTCATTTAACTAACTCATTGTGACCTCATTAAGATTTCAGAATGTTTTGCCTCCAAAGAGGGCCTTTGTATGCTTAGGGAGAGCCCCTCCTCCTCCTTTGTTCTCAACACGAGGTCCTCTGGATCTCAGTTTAGATCAATATCACCTTGGCTCTGACTGGTATGACCACATTCCTGGGGGGGGGTCTTAACTCCTCCACAAACACGTGGAGTTAGCCATGAGAGCCAAAGCGCCTCTGTATCTCAGTATTAGAGAAATATTATAAGTCCTAAGTTTAATTCAACCTTGATAGCAATTCTCCTGTTTACATTTAAAGCCATATAAACTACAGATGACTGTTTGAATGTATTTTAATCATTAATTTCTGGTTTTTGACACACATGGTTTACTAGGCCTGAAGGAAGCACATGGTGTAGCTAGGCTTTTCTTTGTCTGTTAGCCACAAAGCTAATCACTTGGCTACACACACACGTGCTCACTAAACCTTGCAGATAACGTTCCTGGCTCTTCCTGGTACACCACATTCCAGAGCTTTAACCTCTAACCCCACACACATGTGGAGTTAGCCACACACACACATATATATATACATATATATATATACATATATATATATATATATATATATATATATATATATATATACATACACACTCAGAGAAACACTGTTCCATTCTGAGATTTCATTCTGTTGCCATTCAGTTATTAAATTTTCATTTTACTTTTCTTATTAATTCCCTTTTTTTTAATCTTTTTATAATAAACTCTATTATTATCAGAATTGAAGTGGTGTCGTGTCTGTTGTCCCAATATCTTCTGGAAGTCGCCCACATCGTCAAAGAATTCTTAAGGTGTATGAATAATTAATTAGATGCAGTTTGGTAAGTGATAAATTTGAATTATCAAATTTTAAATGATTCTTCAATTGGTTCTTCAAATGATTCACTAAAATGATTCATTTGATTCACTGAGTGATTCATCGAATGACTCACTGGATGATTCATTTGAATGATTCACTTCAAACAATTCAATGAGACTGATTCCATGGTAGGATTCAATTCAAATGAGTCAAATTAAATGATTCAATGGGATTGAATCCATTTAATTATTAAAAGATTGATCACTTAATACCAATCTACATACACAAGCATTAATTACACCTACATAATTGGTGCCCCGTGTGAGGACGATTGGTCTGTCGACTTCTTAAGTATTGTGCAACAGATAAACTACCAGTTTGATTAACCCCAGGTGTGTTAAAACAGGAATGTGATAATCATATCACACATTCTCACAACCTATTGATAACTTAGGATAAGAGAACAAATCCAAACAAATAAACCTCGTCTCGTCTCGTCTTCTTCCGCTTATCCAGGACCGGGTCGCGGAGGCAGCAGTCTAAGCATGGAAGCCCAAACTTCCCTTTCCCCAGACACCTCGGCCAGCTCCTCGGGAAGAACACCGAGGCGTTCCCAGGCCAGCCAAGAGACATAGTCCCTCCAGCGTGTCCTGGGTCTTCCCCGGGGCCTCCTCCCGGGGGGACATGCCTGGAACACCTCCCCAGGGAGGCGTCCAGGAGGCATCCGAAAAAGATGCCCGAGCCACCTCAGCTGGTTCCTCTCGATGTGGAGGAGCAGCGGCTCTACTCTGAGCTCCTCCCGAGTGACTGTGCTTCTCACCCTATCTCTAAGGGAGCGCCCAGCCACCCTGCGAAGGAAACTCATTTCAGCCACTTGTATCCGCGATCTTGTTCTTTCTGTCATTACCCAAAGCTCATGACCATAGGTGAGAGTCGGAACGTAGATCGACCGGTAAATTGAGAGCTTCGCCTTTTGGCTCAGCTCCTTCTTCACCACGACGGACCGGTAAAGCGACCGCATCACTGCGGAGGCTGCACCGATCCGCCTGTCGATCTCACGCTCCATCCTTCCCTCACTCGTGAACAAGATCCCGAGATACTTAAACTCCTCCACTTGAGGCAGGACTTCTCCACCAACCTGGAGAGGGCAAGCCACCCTTTTCCGGTCGAGAACCATGGCCTCGGACTTGGAGGTGCTGATTCTCATCCCAGCCGCTTCACACTCGACTGCAAACCGCCCCAGTGCATGCTGAAGGTCCTGGTTTGAAGAAGCCAACAGGACAACATCATCCGCAAAAAGCAGAGATGAAATCCTGTGGTTCCCAAACAGGATTCCTTCCGGCCCCTGGCTGCGCCTAGAAATTCTGTCCATAAAAATTATGAACAGAACCGGTGACAAAGGGCAGCCCTGACGGAGTCCAACATGCACCGGGAACAGGTCTGACTTACTGCCGGCAATGCGAACCAGACTCCTGCTCCGTTCGTACAGGGACCGGACAGCCCTTAGCAAAGAGCCCCGAACCCCATACTCCCGAAGCACCCCCCACAGAATACCACGGGGGACATGGTCGAATGCCTTCTCCAGATCCACAAAGCACATGTGGACTGGTTGGGCAAACTCCCATGAACCCTCGAGCACCCTATGAAGGGTATAGAGCTGGTCCAGTGTTCCGCGACCAGGACGAAAACCGCATTGTTCCTCCTGGATCCGAGGTTCGACTATTGGTGCACGTGGTGCAATATTCCTTCCACCGCCCGACAATGTCCCCAGTCGAGGTCAACAGCTCCCCACCCGCACTGTAAACAGTGTTGGCAGAATACTGCTTCCCCCTCCTGAGGCGCCGGACGGTTTGCCAGAATTTCTTCGAGGCCGACCGATAGTCCTTCTCCATGGCCTCCCCGAACTCCTCCCAGTTCCGAGTTTTTGCCTCTGCAACTGCCCGAGCTGCAGCACGCCTGGCCTGCCGATACCCGTCGGCTGCCTCAGGAGTCCCGGAGGTCAACATGGCCCGATAGGACTCCTTCTTCAGCTTGACGGCATCCCTTACTTCCGGTGTCCACCACCGGGTTCGGGGATTGCCGCCACGACAGGCACCGGAGACCTTGCGGCCACAGCTCCGAACAGCTGCGTCCACAATGGAGGTAGAGAACATGGTCCACTCAGACTCAATGTCCCCCGCCTCCCTCGGAAGCTGGGAAAAGCTCTCCCGGAGGTGGGAGTTAAAGACCTCCCCAACAGAGTGCTCGGCCAGACGTTCCCAGCAGACCCTCACCATACGTTTGGGCCTGCCAGGTCTGTCCAGCTTCCTCCTCCGCCAGCGGATCCAACTCACCACCAGGTGGTGATCAGTTGACAACTCAGCCCCTCTCTTCACCCGAGTGTCCAAGACATAGGGTCGGAGATCAGATGACACGACTACAAAGTCGATCATCGACCTCCGACCTAAGGTGTCCTGGTGCCACGTGCACTTATGGACACCCCTATGCTCGAACATGGTGTTCGTTATGGACAAACTGTAACTAGCACAGAAGTCCAATAACAAAACACCACTCGGGTTCAGATCGGGGAGGCCGTTCCTCCCAACCACGCCCCTCCAGGTGTCACTGTCGTCGCCCACGTGAGCATTGAAGTCCCCCAGTAGCACAATGGAGTCCCCAGTCTGAGCACCCCTCAGTACCTCTCCCAGGGACTCCAAGAAGGCCGGATACTCTATACTGCTATTTGGCCCGTAGGCACAAACAACAGCAAGAGCCCTCTCCCCAATCCGAAGGCGCAGAGAGGCGACCCTCTCGTTCACTGGGGTAAACTCCAACACATGGCGGCTGAGCTGGGGAGCTATAAGGAAGCCCACACCAGCCCGCCGCCGCTCACCATGGGCGACTCCAGAGAAGTGGAAAGTCCAGCCCCTCTCGAGGAGCTGGGTTCCAGAGCCCAAGCTGTGCGTGGAGGTGAGCCCGACTATCTCTAGCCCAGGGGTCGGGAACCTTTTTGGCTGACTGAGCCATAAATGCCCATTTTTAAAAAATAAAATTTCCGTGAGAGCCATACCATTAAAAAAATGAATACAATTAAATGTAGGCCTATGTATTTTTAAAAAGACCAAACAATTTTAGAGTGTACGAATGTATTATTTTTAATTACGTTTTTATATTGAAGCCAAGAAGGGGAAAAAAACCACTTCTCACCATTAATGAGACTTCTGGGACTGCATCGTTTTACTGATGGCTTTGTAATCTGGCTGATATGCGGTGAGGTTGAGCTTCATGCAGGCGTTGAGGCTTTCATCAGTTAGACGCGATCTTAGGTTGGTCTTGATGTGTTTTAGATGAGAGAAGGACTGCTCACATGTATACGTAGATCCAAACATGGTCAACACAGCAACGCTCACTCGCTGCAGTGTGTGGTATGTGACTGGAAGCGCGTTCCATGTTTTCACAATCAGTTCGTCTGCATGTGGAAGTTTTTTCATTTCTGTCCACTTGTGTTGGCTGGCCAGTTCTGCTTGCTGCCGTGCAAGTTTCTCCAAATCTTCATTCAGCGATTTGAACTTATTCACCCACATGTCCGAGGCCTTCAGATCAGCAACTTCAAGCTCAAATTCTCCGGCAGACACAGCAGGGATGTAACTGAGCTCCGCTGCATCCAGTACGCACTCGTGTGGATGAGTGATGAATTGAAAGAGACGGGTGTGCTGACGAAAATCTCCAAAACGTGCTTTGAACGACTGCAACAGATTTGATGTCATGCTAGCTAGCTGCTGAATATCAACATGTTGAGCGGGGTCACTTGCTGTGCAGGCATTTTTGAATTCCCTCAGTTTTTCAAAGTGCAGTAAACGGCCCGTTTCAATATCTGTAATGAAGAGCTCCAGCTTGTTCTCGAATGCAAACACAGCTTGCTGAAGGGTTGCGACGGTATTTCCAACACCTTGCATTTTCACATTGAGTTGGTTTAGATGTGCAGTCATGTCCACAAGGTAGTAAAACTTCAGAAGCCACTCGGTGTTGTTTAGCTCAGGATGCTCGACACCTTTAATGTCCAGAAAAGTCCTGATTTCGTTCAGGCAAGCCGCGAAACGGCTGAGCACCTTCCCTCTTGACAACCAGCGGACATTGCTGTGCAGAACCAGACCAGGGTATGCATTTCCAACTTCATCCATCAGTGTTTTAAACTGGCGATCATGTAAAGCTCTGGCAACAATGAAGTTGACCACCCGAATGACCAGCGACATCACCTCACCAAGTTGCTCGCCACACATTTGCGCACAAAGCGCTTCCTGATGAAGAATGCAGTGAAGACTGAGGATAGGTCTGTTTTCATGTTGACAAAGAAGGGCCACGAACCCTCTGTTTTTCCCCACCATACATGGAGCGCCATCGGTACACAGAGAAATGAGTTTATCCATGGGTAGATTTTTCTCCTGGGCAAACTCCATAAACGCCTTGAATAAATCTTCACCTCTCGTTGATCCCTTCATTGGCAAAACAGCAAGACTTTCTTCACACAGCGTGTCACCGGCAACATATCTTGCAATTACACTGAACTGGGATACATGGCTTATGTCGGTTGATTCATCCAAGGCGAGGGAGAAGTAGACTGCTGTGTTAATGTCCCTCACTTGTGTTTCCTCCACTTGATTTGCCATCATAATGGCACGATCGTGAACGGTTCTTGCTGACAGAGGCATGTCTTTTATTCGCTTTATGATCTTTTCTTTATCAGTGAAGTCGTCAAAAAGTTCATTAGCCACATCAAGCATTAATGTTTTGGCAAACTCGCCATCAGTAAATGGCTTTCCGTTCCTCACAATTGCTAATGCGCCAGCAAAACTAGCTGAATTGAAGTCACCTTGTCTGGTCCATACACGGAGCTGCTGCTGACTAGCTTGGACTTTCCTCTGTAGCTCTTCGCATGCCTTCTTTCTGCTGTCCCCAGCTGGATATTTGGTTGCAAATGCAGCATGTCGTGTCTCAAAGTGGCGCTTGATATTCGAGCGTTTCATTGAAGCAATTTTGTCATTGCATATTAGACACGAAGCCGAGCCTCCTCTCTCCACAAATGCGAATTCTTCTGTCCACTCATTTTGAAATGTTCGGTAATCGTCATCCTTTTTTCTCTTCGCCATCTTCTTTGTTAGTTGTGCATGCAACAGGTAGCTAGCTGGAATTTTAAATAAAGCGGATGTAATTTTACCTCACACGACCCCGTAGGCACCTTATTGTCCAATAAAAATCGCGTTTTTTTTTAATGTCTGACGTGTCGCCTGCTGGGATTGGCTGATCTGACGCACCCGTGAACTTCAGCGGTGAAAAAAAACCCAGATGGAATGGATTGCAAATACGTGATCATATTTTATATTTTGAAAGCTAATTTAACATTTAGATTTCAGGAAGTCATTTTTTAAACTTTGATAATATATGCCTAACAAAATTATTTTTGACCAACTGTTAACAAATGTCAGATTTGTCCGCGAGCCAGATGCAGTCACCAAAAGAGCCACATCTGGCTCGCGAGCCATAGGTTCCCGACCCCTGCTCTAGCCGGTACCTCTCAACCTCCCGCACAAGCTCAGGCTCCTTCCCCCCCAGCGAAGTGACATTCCATGTCCCAACAGCCAGCTGCTGTGTCTGGGGATCAGGTCGTCGAGGCCCCTGCCTTCGACTGCCACCCAATCCACACTGCACCAAACCCCTACTGCTACCTCTGTGGGTGGTGAACCCACAGGAGGTCGGGCCCACGTCACCTCTTCGGGCTGAGCCCGGCCGGGCCCCATGGGCAAAGGCCCGGCCACCAAGCGCTCGCATACGAGCCCCAACCCCGGGCCTGGCTCCAGGGTGGGGCCCCGGCTGCGTCCTACCGGGCGACGTCACGGTCCTGGATTTTTTCTCCATAGGGGTTTTTTGGTGAACTGCTCTTGGTCTGGCCTGTCACCTAGGACCTGTCTGCCTTGGGAAACCCTAACAGGGGCATAATGCCCCCGACAACATAGCTCCTAGGATCATTCAAGCACACAAACCCCTCCACCACAATAAGGTGGCAGTTCTAGGAGGGGAAAAAATAAACCTTGTTAATTAATTAATTACATAGTTAATATTAATTAATAATAATTGATTAATAATTAACTCATTGATTGATTAATTACCCAATACCCAATTTAAGTAAAATGGCATCCCCTCGTGTCTCAGAGACTGAAGACAACGAGCAAGACGTGTCCCTTTTTGAGGTCATCGCAGACCTCATTCACTGCTCTGACTCAGATAGGGCACCCATTAGGGGCATGAGTAGGCATGATTGCCAGGAGCACATAATCCACTCAATAACGCAAATGAGAGATCCAAAGAGAACAACAATCAGTGTTCAAGATGCACTAGGTAAACTATTCCTGTTACACTTCCAGGATGCTGATCAACAGATCAGATCCCTGAGCAGAGAGGTTGACAGGCTGACCACCAGCAACGCCGAGCTGACAGTCGAGGTCAATGATTTATCTAGGGAGCGTAGCCTCTTGAAGGACTCCCTCGATGAGTGCGCCGAAAGGCTAGAGAAAGCCGAGAAAGGTGCTGGAAGGGCTGCCAAGGAGCAGAAGCCCAAAGAAGGGCGCGAGGGGCGTGAGAGACCCCCCAACCATGCGTCAAAGTTTAGAGTGGGAAGAGGCATCCGAACTGGACACCGAGGATTACCTGGTCGAGCACCAGGCGCCCCGCCAACCTCCATCAACTCGCTACACGACTCCGTCGTCGTCTAGCCAGGGTGGAGTCGCCCTGCGCTCATCCCGAGCCCAGGCCCGTAGCACACCTAGGTCAGTGCGCTACAGCTTCCCTGATCCGCCTTCGGGTGAATCAGACTACGACTCTCGTGCGGAACGGGAGCAATTCCAGAGTAGCTCAGATAGTGAGCACTCAGGAGAGCGAAGGGGGTCACATAAGGACGCGCACCAAGCCCTCCGCATATGGCAAATTGACCTACTTGCCAAAGATATCGAGCGATTCGATCCCGATAATAAGAGAACCAATGTAAATGATTATTTACGAAAAATTGACCGATGCCTGATGGACCTACCGAGAGCCACAACGCGAGAGAAGCTTAAACTGGTCTGGAAGACCTCCAGTAGCAGCGTCCGTGCCTTTTTAGAGACACTACCACAAGACGTTCACGATAGTTATTCGAAACATCGCAATTACATGAGGGAAGAATATGCGCCATACACGGATGAAACCTCCGCGACGTTGTGTGCAATACAGATCAGACAGAAATGGACTGAGGCACCTTGTGAGTATTATAGACGGCTACGTAGCGCCTACTTCCAGGGTAGCAACGCACCAGGTTTAGAAGAAGACAGGGGTTTCAAATCCCTCTTCTTACATAACCTCCACCCATGCGTGCGGAATCAAGTCACACTGATGTGTCGGCAAAATGGCTACTCGATGAAGGAAACTAGGCAGCTAGCCCAAATGACCTGGGAGACCATCATCAAACCCACAAACGGGAATGAGGATGATCCCAGAGTCCTCAGTCTCCAGGGTGCAGATGGGCCCCCGCTAACCTTAGAAGGAAGGGAAGCTCCAAAAGGGGGACCCAATCGGAGAAATCCCGGTCCGAACCGCTCTTCACCGAGCCATCACCAAGGTGAAGGGAAGAAGCGGCAAGGTAAGACCCAGAAGGACCGAAGGCAAGGCTATAGTGACTATGGCAACCGCTCCTCATACAAAAAGGGTCATAAGAAACAAAACGGTAAGAAGCAAGATCGTAATCCCCGCTCTGGCCAGAGATGGCAGAAGCGTTCCGACCGTAGCCCTAAACGTAGGGGCAAAGGTAGCCGACACAGTGGCTCAGACCAACCCGATGAGTCCCACTCAGAACTGGACTCTATGAAGGCCTGCTTGGCTGAATTTCAGAAACTGTTACAAAACCAGTCAAACTCCTCAACCAACCAAACAAAAGAGCCCGAGAAGGATGCCGAAGTCTGCCCGTTGGCGTGGCTAGGCCAGGAACCACGAGTATATCTCGTGAAGTGGGGAGAAGATTTCTGTGAAACCGCAGGCGATGGTCAGGATGTAGAGCCTCCCCTGGTGGTGAAGGCACACCCACGAAACGTACCTCTGATGCAATTCTTAGGCAACCTAGTCAGGAAGGGCAATGCTAAGCGCATTTACACCACCGTGGTGGTCGAGGGTATAGCCACCCTCCACGCCCTCCTGGATACTGGATCAGAGATCATGCTCATGTGTGCTGAAGTCTTTGCCACCATCTCTCAGACGCGGCTCTCACAAGGTGACCCAATTCCAACAAAGCCCTGCAACATGAACTTAATCAGCTTCACACAGAACAAAGCTCCAGTAACACTAATGGCATGGTTGAGACTCACATTCCAAGGTGTGTCCATCATACATCCCACCTACGTTAGCTCCGTGGGTATGGAAGAACTACTGATTGGCCAAGGCAAGGCAAGACAAGTTTATTTATATAGCACATTTCATACACAATGGCAGTTCAATGTGCTTTACAGAAGTAAAAACAAAACAGTAAAGAATAGAGAAATAAAATTACATAAAATAATTTTCTTTATTCTAAAATAATTAATTAAAAGAATTAAAAGAAAATAATAAGAATTAAACAACAGTAGAAATAAAATATTAAAATGCCAAAAAGAAAAAGGAGAAAAAGAAAGAGAAAGGGAAAAAAAAAAACTAGCAGAATAAAATAGAATAAAGTTAAAGTAAATTTAAAACATGCAGAGAAAGTAAAGATTATAAAAAATGTAAAAATATTAATTATTTAACAGAAAGCATCTGAAAACAACTTGGTCTTTAACCTAGATTTGAAGCTGCCAACAGCAGGAGCATTTTTAATGTCCTCTGGCAGTTGGTTCCATAGCTGTACTGCATAGTAGCTAAAAGCTGCTTCACCACACTTTGTTTTAACAACTGGTTTTAATAGTAAATTTTTCTGTTGCGATCTGGTAGATCTGATTGGGTTAGGCCGCTGCAACATATCAGAGAGGTAATTGGGCCCTGTACCATTTAGAGATTTGTACACCAGCAGCAATGCTTTAAAGTCAATTCTGTAGCTTACTGGAAGCCAGTGAAGGGACCTTAGAATTGGAGTAATGTGCTCTGTTCTTTTTGTTCGTGTGAGAACCCTAGCCGCTGCATTTTGAACCAGCTGAAGTCGTTTGATGGTCTTTTTTGGCAGGCCTGTGAAAAGGCCATTGCAGTAATCAACCCTACTAGAGATGAAGGCATGTATTAGTTTTTCCAGATCATGTTTTGACATAAGTCCTCTTAGTTTGGAAATGTTTTTTAGGTGATAAAATGCCGTTTTAGTGCCAAGACCTACTTGACAGGCTGGCGCCACTCACTGATTGCCGTCGCAGTCAATTGTCAGCCCAAGTCACGACCTACCCGTTGTTGGGTCCCTCAAAACAGGCACAAGCCCGCTGCGACGAGATCAGTGCAGACACTGATCAACCAGGCGCCACGGGAGACCAAATTCCCGACGAACCTCAGTTCATGTCTTTGTACACCGAGTCTGGTGCACAAACACCAGACATCGTGACTCCCCCTAGTGGCCACAACTCTCTGGAAAACCATACTTCCTTCCTTTGCTCTCTGAGCAACTCAACCTCAGCTATGTGCTGCCCTATTCTATCAGGTGAAGTGCGAGTCACTGGGACCACGGTCCTCAAATGCAGCTATGACGTTTTGGTCTGAGAAATCAGCCATCAGCCAGACTTTGTTTGACATGCTGTGTCAAAGCCATTCTTGTCCCATGTTCGGGCAGAAAAGCCATCGACTTCTCTCCGCCAAACAACCCCAAACCTCTGTTAAGGCTACTGGCGTCTGTGCTGTGACCATGACAATCGGAACAAGAGAGTTCTTCCATTTCTTGAGTGTGGTCCCTCAACTCTCTAATCCACTCTTCATTGGAGCAGACATTCTGGTTAGGCTAGGAGCCCAGATAGACATGGTGAACCAGGTAATCTGGACTCAAGCCAACATCAACAAACATCCACTCCTCGCCGACCTCGAGCGCATGCTCTCTGGGCAAACCATCCCTCAGGCATGCCAGGTAGCTAGTGAGTTTGACGTTGTCATTCCTGCTAGGACGGCTGGTTTTCCCCTTAAGTTAGTCATTCTGAAAGGTCAAGAGCTCCCATCTTCAGAGGCTTTCTTCCAGCCTCTGCCCCCATTCTTGGAACACAACTTAACAGTTTGTGGCACTCCTCTGCTTCAACTGAACCATCATTCCTCTTACATCCTCGTGCAAAACTTGACCAACTCTCCTGTCACCGTGCCTGCACGTCGTCTCCTAGGTCTGTTGATAGACAGATCATTTCATGACTTTGAACTAACGATTCCAGTCATAGGCGAACTGCCTCTTTCTTTGGTCGGACCAGAAGACGGTAGGACTACCTTCTTCACTGTCCCCCATAACATGATTCGTATCGAGCCACACGACATGCTGTGCGATGACAGAGTTGCCATGGCCAAAGTTGACACCGAAGAGAGCATGACGGTATATGCACTCTCCTCTCAGCCGGATGAAAACACTCCTGCGTCCGACGCTGTAGATTCCTCAATAGGCGAACCATATCCCGGGTTCGACCTGGAGGTCCAACAACAGCTTACCAAGGCTGATAGCCTAACTTCGGACTCTCAGAAACAACAACTTCGCCAGTTGTTTTATGACTTCAAAGACACTTGGTCACGGGACTCTAATGACTGCAGAGTCACCGACCTCCACACCGTACGGATCCCCACGGATCCGGATGCACAACCAACATTTGTGCGCCAGTACAAAATCCCTCTGGCAGCTTATGACTCTATCCAAGAGGTCATAAACACTTTGCTAAAGAAGCAGATCATTCGAGAATGTAATTCCACATACAATTCTCCTTTGTGGCCCGTGCTGAAACCTAACGGCAAATGGCGTCTCACCATTGACTACAGACAGTTGAATAAGCAGGTTCCCCTGTCAAGATGGCCAATGATCCATCTCGACCAGGAACTCGCCAAGGTGAGAGGCGCCAAGTTTATCTCCACTGCCGACGTGGCTCGTGGATTCTGGACGATGAAAGTCGATCCTAAGGACCAGTACAAACTGGCGTTCTCCTTCGCGAATCGACAGTTCACCTGGAACCGGTGCCCTTTTGGGTACTCCAACTCACCAGCGGAATTCAACATATTCCTACACAAGGCTATGAGCGATGCTGCTGCTCGCAGAAACTTGATTTACGTTGACGACATTCTGATCCGATCGCAGACGTTCGAAGCTCATTTACTTGAGATTCGACATGTCCTTACTCAGCTTGCTAACGCTGGAGCCAAGCTCTCCATTACCAAGGGCCAGTGATGTCGCACAAAAGTTGAATACGTTGGCCTGCTCGTGGGGCCTGACAGCATCGAACCCCAGTCTGGGAGGATCCAAGCCATCCAAAACATTTAAGCCCCCACTAATGTGTCAGAACTTAGGAGTTTCCTAGGCATCTGCAATTACTCCAGGCAGTTCATTGAGGACTACGCAGAAATTGCGAGACCACTTACCGAGCTCCTCCGAAAGGATAAGGAGTTCCAGTGGGACAGTCCTCAAGAACAGGCTTTCAGAGAAATGAAGCAGAAATTGAGCTCCGCACCCTGTCTTGCTTATCCAAACAAGGACAAAGCATTTTACCTTGAAGCCAGTTTCTCCACCCACTGCTTAAGTGCTGCCTTATCCCAGCAGTATGATAAGGACAGGCAAGTCGTTGCATACACTAGCCGTTCACTTAGCAGTGTGGAGCTTAAATTCTCAAACTGCGAGAAAGCCCTCTTAACCACCGTTTGGGCCGTCGAACATTTCCGCAGTTACATTGGTGGTCAGAAAGTGGTGATCGAGACATCTCACCAACCTGTCTCTTTCTTGAATAGTCAAAGACTAAGAGACGGAAGGGTGTCCAATAGTCGCATCGCAACATGGATGATGGCCTTACAGGGCTACGACATTGAGGTGAAGTATGCCCAAAACCATAAGATGGCACTGGGCCAAGGCTTGGCCGATTGCCAGCACTGCGATTGCGAAGAGGATGCAGGACAAAATCCTGCCCTCTTAACAACACCCTCCCTTCCGTCAGACCACCACTATTATGAGGATAACTCGTGCAAAGACCTTCCCGTGGTCTATGTAGACGGTTGTTCCTCCCGTCATGAGAATAAACTGCGAGCTGGCGTTGGTATTGTTTGGATAACAGGTCCTCTGGAAGGACAATACCAATACCAAATCGGAGCCAGGACAAGCCAATATGCAGAGATAGCGGCAGTGCTCATCGCTTTGCAACAAGCCAGCGAAGTGGGCATTGAGCAACTAGTTATCTGCTCTGACTCCAACTATGCCCATCACAGTTTTATTTCTCACTTTCCCACATGGAAAATAAATGACATGAAAAATGCTAGAGGAAAAGTAATGAAACACTCTGAACTTTTCCTGGCATGTGACAAACTGGTGGCAGGTAAGGGAATGACTGTGTATTGGAAAAAGGTGAAAGGACACTCTCAAGTCCCTAGACCTGATAAAATTGGCAATGATGAGGCTGATCGTCTCGCCAAAGCAGGTGCTGTGGATGGTTCCCCCTGGGAGTTCCAGGAGGAATGGCTCCCTGAGAAACTGTGTCACGTCGTGAACGCCATTACTCGCCGAAAGGCTAGAGAAAGGTGCGAAGACTCAACACCCCAGTCGTTGACCGTCCATTTAGGTCGACAACCAGGCGACGCAGACCTGGTAACTATGCAGAACAGGGATCCAAATATCAGCCAGATTTGCAACTTTCTCACAGACCGAGAGGCATTCCCCATATCAGAAGTGGCGCTAAAACAGTCAAAAGACCTAAAACACCTCCATAACCTCCAGCACTGCCTGAAGCTTGAAAAAGGGCTCCTGGTGTACATGCCTTGTGGCCAAGGACCACCCCGCTGGGTTGTCCCCCTGGACCACAGAGGGATTGTCTTGCAATATGCTCATGACAGTCCATGTGAAGGTCATAGGAGCGCTAACGCCACCTACAAGGCTCTCCAGCCAATAGTCTACTGGCCTCTCATGATCAAAGACGTAACCGAGTATGTCAAAGGATGCCTGGTCTGTTGTCAATTTCGCCCATCTACACCGCTCAATAGAGCTCCCCTGCAAAGTCGCGGAATTTCCTTTCCCTGGTCCAACCTCCAAATGGACTGGATCGGTCCGGTCCCAAAGTCTTCCCGGGGTAACAAATACCTCCTCACCGTCACGTGCGCTTTCACGAAATGGATAGAGTGTCTACCAGCCCCTAATGACACTGCAGAGACTACTGCTCCCCTCCTCATGAACCATGTGTTCAGTCGCTGGGGCCTTCCTCTATCCATCGACTCCGACAAGGGCACCCATTTCACTGCTGGTGTAATGGCTGCGCTGTGGAACATGTTAGGCGTTGAGGCGAAATTCCATATCGCGTACCACCCTCAATCCTCTGGTCAGGTTGAGCGAGCCAATCAAACCATTGTGAGCATGCTGCGAAAGTATGTCACCCACCATGGTAAAGATTGGGATGTGAAACTTCTCTTGGTGCTAATGGCCATTAGGTCCACTCCTCATCGCACCACTGGAGTCACACCTTTTGAGATGATGACTGGGCGAGAAATGGTTCTCCCACTGCATCTCCTATACAGACCAGAGGACGCGAGCGTCGCCACTGCATACACCGCACATCAGTACATCGGCGACCTACAACGCCACCTACAATCCACCTTTGCGTGGGCCCAAAAGAATCTCGAAGCGAGCGTGAAGGGACAAAAGGCCTACTACGATCGAAAAGCCTCCCATCACGAATACCAAATAGGTGACAAAGTCCTCTACTTCAATTTTACCAAGCCGGTAGGCGTCTCAAAGAAGTTCCTACCCCACTGGTCAGGACCTTTCGAAATCGTGGGAAAACTGTCCCCCGTTGCGTACCGCATCAGGACGTCCAAGCCTAATCAGACGCCCTCCTACCGATGGATTCATAGCAATCAAATCAAACCTTTTGAACAGTCCTCCTTCCAAAAGGGGGTGGACGATAGCTAAGCCCATCCTGTCTACTTAGCTTGTATGCGTCACTTATCTTTAAGCGTACACTAACATTCCCGATCATATTTATCAACCCAATAAAATAAAAGAAATCCTTCTGTATGTTACAGAATGGACTCCCTCGGAATCCTGTGCATCCTCCTCACCCTACAACTGAGTCAGTCAAGTGAGGTGGTGGAGCCTGGCCCCCCAGCTGGCATCATCCTGCAGGAGGCTCCTGGGCTCCTTCTTACAAACTGTCGCATCCACACTCAACGGGTATACGCCCGACTAGACCCATGGCCCGTATACCGCAAACACTTCAGGTCACTGATACCTTCGAGCGACGATAATGGACCAAATGGCGAGATATCTAATGTAGTTGTACACGCTAAACGCACCACTACCCACATGCTAGAACAGTTACAGAAATTCATAGTCACCGAGGAAGAACTGAGTGGTAAAACACGTCAGAAAAGGTTCCTCGGGGGTTTAATTATCGGTGCATCTGCCATTGGATCCTTGTTTTCTATTGGTCTCTCTGCAGCCAACACAGTCAGTTTGAATACGCTGAAAAAGGAAGTTAGCATTCTGCAAAAGGAAATGCCAGAGATCTGAGAGACTGCTTATCCAACAATTCGAGCTGCAGGGCTTAGGCAGATCCCTGCAGGGAACTATACTAACCGTTAATCTGCATACTGATCTAATCCATAACACTATGCAGACTGTCGACAAATTGGCTGGAAGAATCAAGAACGAGATCAAAGATGTCAGAGACATAAGGGATTTAATGCAAGACCTGCTTAGAGAAGTAGGTGACTCAATTAGTTCCCTGAGTAGTGGCAAGGTCCCATCGTATCTCACACCCCTTAGCTTGGTGGAGAATATACTACAATCCACTACTACTACTAGAGACGTGCATTCCTCGCAAATACACCTGGCATATAGTCTCGGCAGTGCTATTCCCATTTTTGTGAGTCCACAAGATTTCGAGATAGGTTTCTTACTAAATCTACCCATCATTGAGAGAAACAACATATATAGACTCAAGTCTGTCCTCAACGTAGGTTTCTGGAAGGACAATGTCCGCATACACATACAAACACCACCCATGGTAGCATACCATGACGACAACCCCTCTGTCTATTTTATTCCCAACCTAGAGATGTGCACCTCCACTAAAGACATCCACTGGGTCTGCTCAAGCAACCCATTTATTAGAGACACTACAGATCGCCTGTGCGGTCTGAGGGCGAAAGCGCCCGAACAAAAGTGTGTAGGTAAAGTGTCCGCAAAGGACGAGGATATGGAAACTAGAGTAGAGAGAGCTGGTAGTCGGTGGGTTGTTAACACTCCAAAAACTGAAATCCTGATGTCCTACAACCAGCACCACACAGCCACAAGAATGAAAATCCCAAACCAAACGGTGTTCCTTAGTGTACCACAGGGAGCCACCATTCACATAGATGACATCACCCTACACCATCTTAGTACTGACAGGTACGATTCAGAAATTGAGATGATAGATGCATTCGAAGGTTATGATCTGGAGATCGGTAACACCCTCCAACAGCAATTGCTGGTTGAAGGGACCAAAACGGTGAAATTTAGTTTAGGTCAGAATGGAATTTCAACCATAGTCTCCCAAACTCGGATCCGAGAGTCACTTGACCTAGGATCTATCATAAGTCTGATTGTTTTGGGACTTCTTCTCTGTGGCTGGGTCTTTTCTGCTGGTATCGCATGCATGCTACACAACCGAACAGCGACGCTATACGCCAAGTTGGATAAAGGAGTCTGCATTCCTGACAGCTTCGGCCATAGTAGCGCACGCTTTCTGGCCAAACCAACTGCTGCTGTTACCGTGCCAGAAGATTAGGCTTAACAACCTAAACACTAACACCTCTTTTCCTTGTTTATTATTTTCTTTGGGTAGGAAATGAAGTCTATATGTAGTGTTCACTGAAATGAAGTATATATGTAGCCTGCACTGAAATGAAGTATATATATATGTAGTCTTTACTGGAAAATATGTAATGTTCACTGTTTGGACTCTGAGGTAACCCTAGTCTAGTTAGATAGTGATTATATGCCCAAGTGCCTATAACGATTATATGCCCAAGTGCCTATAACGATTAAATGCCCAAGTGCCTACCTCCAACTGTCTCACTGGAACTCACAAGTTTACACAGTCTTCACAGGACACCATGAACTGTGCAGAACAAGTCTACCTCAAGGACTATGGACACGGCGATGATACGGTACGGTGCTCTCAGTGCTACGACTCCGTCATACCCCTGAGACCAAAAGGGGGAATGTAGGTATCATGCCGCCATCTTGTGTCTAAGAACTACAACTTCCGCATGACTACGTCACGCCTGGGCGGGATCACTTACATCATCTCCATGAGATTCAAAAGTGCTTGGAATACACCATTTTGTGTCTCTGGTGTCTGGACTCAGCGGAGAACGGACCATAGAGAGATGCTCACCATTGGACCGTCCGAAACACGCTCCAACGCGATTTCCTCTCTGTGTCTGCTCTTGATCACGGCAGATACCGGAAACACGCGAGCTTCAACTCAAACGAGTTAAAAACCGGTTTTTCCTTCATTTTCTTTTACGCGCGCGCAGCTGCAAGTGAAAGCAGTCTACTGAGTTTTTAAAGAAGAACGGCGGGTTCCACTTCTTTAGACTCGTGCACAGAACTTTCCTCCTCATGAACTACGAAGCTTCTCCAAAGAACCTCTCCAGGCTCCTGTGAACATCTGATTCATCAGAGATTCTCCGCTTGCTACAGAAAGGCGAGACTTTTGAATTAAGGCTGGCACTGGGCACAGATAAATAATATTAGTCTAGACAGTAATTAATTCACTAAGTGTGAAGTTATAGTCAGGAATAAGTGTGTACACTGATTTATTATTTTTGATTCCCTATTATTTGGTACTATTGATTTTAATTTAGTTAATCAATAAGTTTTTGCATGATTCTCTCTCTCCTAACATTCTAATTTCATTTAACTCACTCATATTGTGACCTCATTAAGATTTCAGAATGTTTTGCCTCCAAAGAGGGCCTTTGTATGCTTAGGGAGAGCCCCTCCTCCTCCTTTGTTCTCAACACAAGGTCCTCTGGATCTCAGTTTAGATCAATATCACCTTGGCTCTGACTGGTACGACCACATTCCTGGGGGGGGGGGGTCTTAACTCCTCCTCCACAAACACGTGGAGTTAGCCACGAGAGCCAACGCTCCTCTGTATCTCAGTATTAGAGAAATATTATAAGTCCTAAGTTTAATTCAACCTTGATAGCAATTCTCCTGTTTACATTTAAAGCCATATAAACTACAGATGACTGTTTGAATGTATTTTAATCATTAATTTCTGGTTTTTGACACACATGGTTTACTAGGCCTGAAGGAAGCACATGGTGTAGCTAGGCTTTTCTTTGTCTGTTAGCCACAAAGCTAATCACTTGGCTACACACACACACACTCACACACACACGTGCTCACTAAACCTTGCAGATAACGTTCCTGGCTCTTCCTGGTACACCACATTCCAGAGCTTTAACCTCTAACCCCACACACGTGGAGTTAGCCACACACACACACATATATACTCAGAGAAACATTGTTCCATTCTGAGATTTCATTCTGTTGCCATTCAATTATTAAATTTTCATTTTACTTTCTTTATTAATTCCCTTTTTTTTTTAAATCTTTTTATAATAAACTCTATTATTATCAGAATTGAAGTGGTGTCATGTCTGTTGTCCCAATATCTTCTGGAAGTCGCCCACATCGTCAAAGAATTCTTAAGGTGTATGAATAATTAATTAGATGCAGTTTGGTAAGTGATAAATTTGAATTATCAAATTTTAAATGATTCTTCAATTGATTCTTCAAATGATTCACTAAAATGATTCATTTGATTCACTGAGTGATTCACCGAATGACTCACTGGATGATTCATTTGAATGAATCACTTCAAACAATTCAATGAGACTGATTCCATGGTAGGATTCAATTAAAATGAGTCAAATTAAATGATTCAATGGGATTGAATCCATTTAATTATTAAAGATTGATCACTTAATACCAATCTACATACACAATCATTAATTACACCTACACCTGCATGTCTTTGGACTGTGGGGGAAACCGGAGCACCCGGAGGAAACCCAGGCAGACACGGGGAGAACATGCAAACTCCGCACAGAAAGGCCCTCGCCGGCCATGGGGCTTGAACCCGGACCTTCTTGCTGTGAGGCAACAGCGCCAACCACTACACCACCATGCCGCCCAGATTGGCTCGTTCATAGCAAAACTGAAAATACCATGTACTGCGAAGACTGTAGAAAGTCTGGCAAAGACAGGCACCAGTAATTTTAAACTCGAAACTATAAAGGACCACGAAAAGTCAAATGCACACATCGGTACTATAACATCAAAACCGGCGAAGACGGCTGGTTCACTACAGGACAGCATTGCTTTCAGTCCCTGGCTGTCATGAAGTCGGCTGAACTGGAGAGGATGGAGCTGCCGTTTAGAAACATTCACGTGATTGTAAAGAAGTTGATCCCACCCCAGCTATCAACTTATGACCTGCTGGAAGCCTCAGGTCACGAAGACCATTTTTCATGGACCATTCAGACTCATCTGATGATGAATGTAATGAGGACATTTAATGTCTCTCTACACATGTTCACACACACACACACACACACACACACACACAATTAATAGATAATACATAATATACATAATAATACTTGATAATACACAATACTTGCATTGAAAAACATCAAATGTTTTTCAATGATAAATGTTTTGAATTGGACTTTTAATATTAGAATCAGTTCAATTGTACTGAATGTTATTTTTCATATACGATATTTCATATTGTAAGGGGCTTGAATTTGAGTTCAATAAACAGAATACTCTGCTTATATTTTTGTCTGAACTGGTTCCATGTTTTCATAGAGCTACCTTAACAGCACTGAATACTTGAGTGCTACTGTACAGATACATTATACACTGCCATTCATAATTAAATCTAGATCTTCCGAACTTTAACATATCATGGTGAAGAAAAAACTGCGATTTCCTGGCAACAAAATTGTGGCTAGTGAAAAGGCTGAATGGCTAGTGACTCAGGAAAACCACTAGCCACAGTGGCCGGTGTAGGTGCATTTGGTTAATTATTAAGTGATCTCATTAAATCAGTCTCATTAAATTTGAAGGTTAATAATTAAAAAGAATCAGTCTCATTTGAATCGTTTGAAGTGAATCACTCAAATGAATTATTCAAGTGAACCGTTCAGTGAATCGTTCAAATAAATCGAATCAGTGAATCGTTCAAATGAATCGACTGAGTGAATCATTCAAAGTAGTGAATCATTGAATCATACCATTAATCTTAGCACTCAATAATAATTACCAAACAGCTAAATTATGGTACATCATTAAATTATTACAATCACTTACCATTTACATAACTGATATGCACCTTTTTGAATTCTTTGAGAGATTGGGGACTTCAGAGAATATTCTTGCACAACAAATGAATACACACAGGTTGTTTAATAAATGAATTTATCATAAAGATAAAAATAATAATCAGTTGGAAAAACCGTGAGGTAGTGTATATAATGTGTGTGTGTGTGTGTATTTATGTGTGGTGTGTGTGTTTGTGTGTGTCTGACAAAGGGAGAGCAAGGGTGTGTGTGTGTGTGTGTGAGCTATAAAGCTTTGGAATGTTATCTGATTGTGTTGGTATGTGCGAGTGTGGGGGGAAGGGCTACCACATGTGTGGAGACAAATGGCCCTTTTCCACTACCCTTTTTCAGCTCGCTTCAGCTCGCTTCAGCCCGACACGGCTCGCGTTTCGACTACCAAAAACCAGCACGACTCAGCTCGTTTCAGCCCTGCTTAGCCCCTAAAACTCGCACCGTTTTGGAGTGGGGCTGAAGCGAGCCAAACCGTGCCGAGTGAGGTTGGGGGCGTGAGCAGACACTCCCCTGTGCACTGACTGGTGAGGAGGCGTGTCCTCACATGCCCACACACGCCCCGCGAGCGCGCTGGGATCTGTAAACACCGCAAACCCGGAAGAAGAATAATTACGAATTACGAGAATTTCTGAAGCCTCATACGCCTCGCCTCATCTATACGCTCTTGCCAGTATCTGTTGGCGTTGTCAGTGACAACAAGCCACAGCACCAAGACCAGCAACACTAACGACTCCATGTCCTCCATGTTTATTGTTTACTATCCGGGTCGTGAGACTACGGCTTAAAAGATCACTGAATCAGTGACATACAGAGCATCGTGGACGAGTTCGCGGAGCGCAAGGCTCGCCGTATGCCCTTCAAATAATGCGCGCAGTAGGCTATTGATGTTTTATTATGAGCCATGTACAGTATGTCGCCTAATGTTTTTTTGTTTCTGAGTTACATGTTTGTTTGAAGGACTTAATGTACAAAATAACATAGTTGCACCCCGTAGTGTTGAAATTGGTAAACACAGTGCATTCAGTGAGGTTTGCACCGCCCTCCTTTTATTTCTGACTCTTCCTGTCACTGTTGCAACCTCTGAGCGCTCATTCGTATGCCCTTCAAATAATGTGCGCAGTATAGGCTATTGATGTTTTATTATGAGCCATGTACAGTATCCTAATGTTTTTTGTTTCTGAGTTACATGTTCGTTTGAAGGACTTGATGTACTAAATAACATAGTTGCACCCGGTAGTGTTGAAATTGGTAAACACCGCAGTTGCGGACATTTTGTAGCCTAAAATGATGTTATGATAAGCTTTAATAAAGGGCCCGGTCATTTGCCCCGCCCCCGGCCCGGCTCTGACTTGTTCCGCCACTGTCACTGATGTCACTGTTTGCGCTGCTTAACGACATCACGTGACGTCCACCCACTTTTGCTAACTCCACCCAATGTGTCCACCCACTTCCAGCCAGCACGGTTCAGCGCGGTTGTAGTCGAAATGCAACTCCAACAGCCCCGCTCAGCCCGACTCAGCTCGACTCGGCACGGCACGGCTCAGCCGCGTTTGTAGTGGAAAAGCGGCAAAAGAAAAGTGTGTTAGCTCTAGCTTGTTGCTATGCTAAGCCTCCCTTAGCTTTGTGTTGCTAAGTACACGTGGTGAATGCCTTGTGATCCCTGGAGACAACACAATTAGCCCTAGAAGCTAATGGAACAAGAGAATTAGCTTTGGACGCTAATGAGCCAAAAGAAATTAACCATAGGCTAATTTCACCAACTTATACAGTACTGAATCAACTGAAACCTTGATAAGGTCAAAATGTGTGTTAAGGAGATTTAGGATATTAGTAAAAGGAATAAGAGGAGACAACATGCACATTAATTGATATTAAACAAAAACAATTCAACACGCTAAGTGTTTTCAGTGTAACAGATAAACAGTTCATGAGTTAAAGTTCACACTACTTCATAAAACTAATTCCTAGACTAGTTTAATTATGATTAAGATTATGATTAGACTGACTATGCCCAAAATTATGCCAAAATCTTACTGAACATTCTTTTAGCAAGATATGGAGAGATATTCGTCGTGGGGAAGCTTCTGTAGAGGCGCAGAGAGAGAGAGAGAGAGAGAGAGAGAGCTTTCTGGTCCAACGTGATGAAAAGAGGGTTCTTGGTCCGAACTTCAGCGTCCGTGAGGAAAAGTCTCCAATCAGAAATAATCTGCACAGTGGTTTTTAGAAGGAATCTGATCGCTGGATTAAAAACTGCGTTTAAACAGCAGTCATGACGTCACTTTAATACGAATGCCGGCTGTAACTCAGGTTGAGTTTAAAGATCGCACTATTCTGGATTTTTACCTTGGTCAGAGGTGAACACAGAACACACTGGATGGTAGATTTTTGCAAAGTGAGATGTTCCCGGGTTTTAGATTAACTCGCGGAGCGAGTTTCTCTTTATGCCTGCAGACCGGTGGTCCCGACGGAAAGAGAAAGAGGGGAGCATTCCTCTGTCTTATGCACGCATGGCCGACTGACGTAGATGATCCCGCCCACGCGGAAGAGGGCTGGGAGTTGTAGTTCTTAGACACAAAATGGCGGACTGTACCTACATTCCCCCTTTTGGTCTCAGGGGTATGATGGAGTCGTAGCACTGAGAGCACAGTACCGTACAGTCCACATGTCCATAGTCCTTGAGGCAGCTTTGCTCTGCACAGTCCATGGTGTCCTGCGAAAACTGTGTAAACTCATGAGTTACAGTAAGACCGTTGGAGACAGAGGCATTTTGGGCATATAACCACTATATAGGCATTTTGGGCATATGATCACTCTAGCTAACTAGATCAAAATCACATTAAAAAAAATTAAACAGTAAACATGAAACATGTAGTGTTTAATTTCTTATGCATAAAAACAAGAAAAGAGAAGAAATGAAGGAAGGAAAGAAGTATTAGTGTTTGGGTTGGCAAACCTAATCTTCTAGAAATCTTCTATGTTTGGTAATAGCAGTGGGTGGTCTGGCCAGAAAGCGTGCGCTACTGCGGTTAAAGCTATCAGGGACACAGACCATCTTATCTAGCTAGGCGTGTAGTGTTATGTATGGGTTGCCTGGGCAGACCCAGTGGATGTCTTTAGTGAAGGTGCACATCTCTAAGTTTTGTGGATTCACAAAAGTGAGGATAGCACTGCCAAGACTATATGCCAGGTGCATTTGCGATGAATACACACTAGTAATAATAACGGATTTTAGTATTTTATCTACCATGCTATACCAAAGGGTTATTACTTCATTGAGTTGGTAAATCTGACTGGGAATGTCAGTGTACGCTTATGGGTGAGTGATGCGTACAAGCTAGGTGGATAGGATGGGCCTAGTTATCGTCCACCCCCTTTTTGGAGTGAGGACTGTTCAAAAGGTTTTGATTCGATTATCATGGAAATCAATACGAGAGCGTTTGATTAGGCCTAGATGTCCTAATGTGATACGCGACGGGGAACGGTTTTCCCATGATCGAAAGGTCTCGACCAAGGTGGTAGGAACTTTGAGATTCGGGCGTGGTAGGCTTTTTGTCCCTTTATGCTCGAATCGAGATTCTTTTGGGCACCCGTAAAGGTTGACTGTAGGTGGCGTCATAGGTCGGCGACATGTTGATGTGCGGTGTATGCAATCGCGACGCTCATGGCCTCTGGTTTGTATAGGAGATGCGGGGGAAGAACCGTCTCTCGCCCAGTCATCATCCCAAAGGGTGTGACTTCAGTGGCGCAATGAGGGGTGGACCGAATGGCCCTTAGCACCAAGAGAAGTTTCACGTCCCAATTTTCACCATGGTTTGTGACATACTTTTGCAGCATGCTCACAATGGTTTGAATGGCTCGTTCAGCCTGACCAGAGAACTGAGGGTGGTACGCGATATGGAATTTCGCCTCGACGCCTAACATGTTCCACAGCACAGTCATTACACCAGCAGTGAAATGGGTGTCTGTCTGAGTTGATGGATAGAGGGAGATTTTTGCCACTAGGGGGAGTCGCGATGTCAGGTGTTTCGACATCGGACTCGGTGTGCAAAAGACATGAACTGAAGTTCATCGGAAATTTGATCTCGCGTGGCACTTGGTTGATCGCTGTTCGCACTAATCTCATCGCAACGGGTTTGTGCATATTTTGTAGGATCCAACGACTGTGGGGTTTTGTTTTGTGTAAAGCTGACTAAGTTTATGTTGCAGGGCTTGGTTGGGATTGGGTCGCTTTGTGAGAGCCGTGTCTGAGAAATGGTGATGAAGGCTTTAGCGCACGTGAGAGGCGCGTTTTGTGTGTTTGCCTTCGCCACCAGGGGGGCCCTACATCCTGACCTTCGCCTGCTGTTTCAGAGGGATCTCCTCCCCCTTTCACGAGATATACCCGTGGTTCCTGGACTAGTCATGCTAACGGATTGCTTTTGTCATTTTTCTCGAGCTCTTTTGTTTTATCTGTTGAGGAGTTTGACTGTTCCTGTAACAGTCTTCTAAATTCAGCCAAGCAGGCCTTCAAAGAGTCCAGCTCTGAGTGGGACTCATCAGATTGGTCCGAGTCACTGTCTCGGTCACCTCTACCCTACGTGGGTAGCTACGGTTGGAACGCTCCTGCCATCTCTGGCCAGAGCGGGGGTGATGGTCTTGTCGCCAACCGTTTTGTTCCTTGTGACCATTCTCATCTGATGAGCGGTTGTCATGGTCACTGTGGCCTTTCCATCGGTCTCTCCTGGCCTTACCTTGCCGATTCTCCCACTCACCTTGGTGATGGTTCGGCAAGGGGCGGTTTGGACTGTAGTTTCTCCAGGTGGGTCCCCCTTTTGGAGCTTCACCTTCTTCTAAGGTTAGCGGGGGCTTGTCCTCACCCTGAAAACTAAGGACTCTGGGTTCATCATCGTTTCCGTTTGCGGTTTTGACGATGGTCTCCCAGGTCATTTGGGCTAGTCGCCTAGTTTCCCTCATCGAGTAGAAACCTTGTTGACACGTCAGTGTGACATGGGTCCGCACGCTTGGGTGGAGGTTATACAAGAAGAGGGATTTGAAACCTCTATCTTCTTCCAAGCCTGGTGCGCTACTACCCTGGAAATAGGCAGTACGTAGCCATCTATAATATTCACGAGGCACCTCAGACCGTTTTTGTTTGATTTGTATAGCACACAATGTCGCGGAGGTTTCATCCATGTACGGCGCATATTCTTTTCTCATGTAATTGCGAAGTTTTGAGTAACTATCGCGAACGTTTGGTGGTAGTGTCTCTAAAAAGGCACGGACGCTGCTACTGGAGGTCTTCCAGATCAGTTTGAGTTTTTCTCGCGTTGTGGCTTTCGGTAGGTCTATTAGGCATCGGTCAATTTCTCGTAAATAATCATTTACGTTGGTTCTTTTATTATCGGGATCGAATCGCTCGATATCTTGGGCAAGTAGGTCAATTTGCCGTATGCGGAGGGTTTGGTGCACGTCCTTGTGCGACCTCCTTCGCTCTCCTGAGTACTCACTGTCTGAGCTACTCTGGAATCGCTCCCGTTTCACACGAGATGCGTAGTCTGATTCACCTGAAGATGGATCAGGGAAACTGTAGCGCACTGACCTGGGTGTGCTACGGACCTGGGCTCGGGATGAGCGCAGGGTGGCTCCATCTTGGCTAAGCGACGACGGGGTCGTGTAGCGAGTTGATGGAGCTTGGCGGGATGTCTGGTGCTCAGCCAGATAATCCACGGTGTCCGGTTCGGACGCCGCTTCCCACTCTGAGCTTCGGCGCATTGTTGGGGGTCTTTCATGTCCCACACGCTCTTCTTGGGGGATCTGCTCCTCAGCAGCCCTTTCGGCAGCCATTTCGGCTTTCTCTAGCCTTTTGGCGCCATCAAGGGAGTTCTTCAAGAGACTACACTCCCTATGTAAAATCACTGACATTGGCTGCCAGCTCGGCGTTGCTGGTGGTCAGCCTGTCAACCTCTCCACGGAGGGATCTGATCTCTAGATCAGTATCCTGGAAGTGTAAAAGAAATAGCTTACCTAGTACCTCTTGGACACTAATAGTTTTCTTTGGATCTCTCATATGTTTTATTGAATTGATTATATTAATTTGGCATTCACGCCTACTCATGTCCTTAATGCTTGCCCTTTCGGAGTCAGAGCAGTGAATGAGGTCTGCGATGACCTCAAAGAGAGACACGTCTTGAACGTTGTCTTCAATTCCTGAGACACGAGAGGATGCCATTTTGTTTAGGCTGGATGTTGGATAATTTATTAATCAATGAGTTAATTATTAATTAATCTTCATTAATTAACATTAACTATGTAATTAATTAAAAAGGTTTGTTTGGAAATGCTCTCTTATCCTAAGTTGAATAGGTTATGAGTATTTGTGATATGGTTATCACACTACTGTTAACCGTTTTAACACACCTGGGGATATACCTTAGCAGTTACTGAATTAAACTGATAGTTTATTCGTTGTTGCAACAATATTTCAAGAAGTCAACAAACCAATTTTCCTCACACGAGGCACCAATTACTGTAGGTGCATTTGTTTAATTATTAAGTGATCTCATTAAATCAGTCTCATTAAATTTGAAGGTTAATAATTAAAAAGAATCACTCATTTGAATCGCTTGAAGTGAATCACTCGAATTATTCAAGTGAACCGTTCAGTGAATCGTTCAAATGAATCGAATCAGTGAATCATTCAAAGTAGTGAATCACTGAATCATACCATTAATCTTAGCGTTCAATAATAATCACCAAACAGCTAAATGATGGTATATCATTAAATTATTACAATCACTTACCATTTACATAACTGATATGCACCTTTTTGAATTCTTTGAGAGATTGGGGACTTCAGAGAATATTCTTGCACAACAAATGAATACACACAGGTTGTTTAATAAATGAATTTATTATAACAAAGATAAAAATAATAATCAGTTGGAAAAACCGTGAGGTAGTGTATATAATATATATATGTGTATTTATGTGTGATGTGTGTTTGTGTGTGTCTGAGAAAGGGAGAGCAAGGGTGTGTGTGTGTGTGTGTGAGAGCTATAAAGCTTTGGAATGTTATCTGATTGTGAGAGCTATAAAGCTTTGGAATGTTATCTGATTGTGTTGGTATGTGCGAGTGTGGGGGGAAGGGCTACCACACGTGTGGAGACAAAGAAAAGTGTGTTAGCTCTAGCTTGTTGCTATGCTAAGTCTCCCTTAGCTTTGTGTTGCTAAGTACACGTGGTGAATGCCTTGTGATCCCTGGAGACAACACAATTAGCCCTAGAAGCTAATGGAACAAGAGAATTAGCTTTGGACGCTAATGAGCCAAAAGAAATTAACCATAGGCTAATTTCACCAACTTATACAGTACTGAATCAACTGAAACCTTGATAAGGTCAAAATGTGTGTTAAGGAGATTTAGGATTTTAGTAAAAGGAATAAGAGAAGACAACATGCACATTAATTGATATTAAACAAAAACAATTCAACACGCTAAGTGTTTTCAGTGTAACAGATAAACAGTTCATGAGTTAAAGTTCACACTACTTCATAAAACTAATTCCTAGACTAGTTTAATTATGATTAAGATTATGATTAAGCTGACTATGCCCAAAATTATGCCAAAATCTTACTGAACATTCTTTTAGCAAGATATGGAGAGATATTCGTTGTGGGGAAGCTTCTGTAGAGGCGCAGAGAGAGAGAGAGAGCTTTCTGGTCCGACGGAGCACTCAGGTCCGACGTGATGAAAAGAGGGTTCTTGGTCCGAACTTCAGCGTTCGTGAGGAAAAGTCTCCAGAAATAATCTGCACAGTGCTTTTTAGAAGGAATCTGATCGCTGGATTAAAAACTGCGTTTAAACGGCAGTCGTGACATCACTTTAATACGAATGCCGGCTGTAACTCAGGTTGAGTTTAAAGATCGCGCTATTCTGGATTTTTACCTTGGTCAGAGGTGAACACAGAACGCGCTGGATGGTAGATCTTTGCAAAGTGAGATGTTCCCGGGTTTTAGATTAACTCGCGGAGCGAGTTTCTCTTTATGCCTGCAGACCGGTGGTCCCGACGGAAAGAGAAAGAGGGGAGCATTCCTCTTTGTCTTATGCACGCATGGCCGACTGACGTAGATGGTCACGCGGAAGAGGGCTGGGAGTTGTAGTTCTTAGACACAAAATGGCAGACTGTACCTATACCGGTGAGCAAAAAAGTTAATGTAAAGCCCTGATATATATATATATATATATATATATATATATATATATATATATATATATATATATATATATATATATAACCTCTGGGTGATATTATTCATAAACATGATATTAGTTTCCACTGTTATGCTGATGAAACATAGTTGTATGTTTCTACAAAACCTGATGAGAGACACCAGCTTAATAGAACTGAGGAATGTGTGAAGGACATTAGACACTGGATGCTTATTAACTTCCTTCTGCTTAACTCTGACAAGACTGAAGTACTTATACTATGACCACATGCAGCTAGAAGTAAGTTTTCTGATTCCACAGTAACTCTGGATGGCCTTTCTGTTTCTTCACGTGCAGCAGTAAAAGACCTCGGAGTGATTATTGACCCCGGACTTTCATTCGAAACTCACATCAATAACATTACCCGGTTAGCTTTCTTTCATCTCAGAAATATTTCTAAGAGAAGAAATTCAATGTCACTACATGATGCAGAAAAATTAGTTCATGCTTTTGTTACCTCCAGGTTGGATTATTGTAATGCCTTACTGTCTGGATGTTCCAATAAGTGCATAAACAAGCTCCAGTTAGTTCAAAATGCAGCAGCAAGAGTCCTTACTAGAACTAGAAAATATGACCCCATCACCCCTGTCTTATCCACACTGCATTGGCTCCCAATCAAATTTCACATTGATTGTAAAATACTATTCTTGACCTTGAAAGCACTGAATGGTCTCGCACCACAGTACCTGAGTGAACTTCTGCTCCTCTGTGACCCACCACGCCTACTTGGATCAAAAGGTGCAGGCTATCTGCTGGTACCTTGTATAGTGAAGGCTACATCAGGGGGCAGAGCCTTTTCTTACAAAGCTCCACAGTTATGGAACAGCCTTCCAAGTAGTGTTCGGGAATCAGAAACAGTCCATGTTGAAGTCAAGGCTGAACGCATATCTGTTTAGCCAAGCCTTTTGTTAAGAGTGTTTATGAGGGAAAGGAGTAGATCTGGAGGGTCCTCAGACAAGGTGTTTTGGTAAACTGGGATGTATGGATGCTGTCAGTTCCCCACTCACTTGCTCGCTCGAGTTTGTTGATCCTGTAGTGGCTGCTGCTTTATGGCCCGGGGCTCCCTCATGCCTGTGCTACATTCTGGCTCTCCCCTTTTAGTTATGCTGTCATAGTTAGTTGCCGGAGTCCCTGCTTGTACTCAGTGCAAAATGTATACTGTTCCTACTCATCAGTTGACATTGGGCATACCCAACAACCTGTGTTTTCTCTCTTTCTCTCCCCCTCCCCCCATCTGTCCCTCTGAGTTACATGGCAATCCTGACCTCTTCTGCTCCTCAGACCGGCCTGATCCATTCTGATACCCTACATCTGGTTGGAGTCTCATCACGTCACTCCTGTGGAGGATGGCCCCATATGGACAGTTGAAAGTCACACTTGGAAGATGCTCTGGACTCTTACAGTAATGCTTTTATGGCTGAGGACTACAGCTGACTTGCTAACTTTAGGACTGCAGTTGTCATGAACAGTTTTGCACTCAAGTTTCCATCAATGAAGAGTTAGAACATCAACAAAACTGATTTAATGTTAAAAATGTTAGAATCACATTGTGGCGGCACGGTGGTGTAGTGGTTAGCGCTGTCGCCTCACAGCAAGAAGGTCCTGGGTTCGAGTCACGGGGCCGGCGAGGGCCTTTCTGTGCGGAGTTTGTATGTTCTCCCCGTGTCCGCGTGGGTTTCCTCCGGGTGCTCCGGTTTCCCCCACAGTCCAAAGACATGCAGGTTAGGTTAACTGGTGACTCTAAATTGGCCGTAGGTGTGAATATAAGTGTGAATTATTGTCTGTGTCTATGTGTCAGCCCTGTGATGACCTGGCGACTTGTCCAGGGTGTACCCCGCCTTTCGCCCGTAGTCAGCTGGGATAGGCCCCAGCTTGCCTGCGACCCTGTAGAACAGGATAAAGTGGCTAGAGATAATGAGATGAGATGAGAATCACATTGTCTCTTATCACCCAAATGAGGATGGATTCCCTTTTGAGTCTGGTTCCTCTCGAGGTTTCTCTCTCATGTCGTCTGAGGGAGTTTTTCCTTGCCACCGTTGCCACAGGTTTGCTCATTGGGGATAGATTAGGGATAAAATTAGCTCCTGTTTTAAGTCCTTCAAATTCTGTAAAGCTGCTTTGCAACAATGTCTATTGTTAAAAGCGCTATACAAATAAACTTGACTTGACTAGAGGGTGAAGAGTGGGGAGCCATTGCTGAGGCAATCAGACAGGAAGTCCCTTTATCCAGAGGCAGATGGATTAAGACAGTCTCAGGTCTGTCAGGTTGGACACCAGTCTGTGAGGGAGAATGGTGTTGAATGCTGAGCTAAAGTCCACAAAGAACAGCCTAGCATAGCTCTCCTGCTGCTCAAGGTGAGTGAGGGCAGTGTGGAGAGCTGTTGCTATGGCGTCCTCTGTAGACCCATTAGCTCTACAAGTATACTGGTGTCTAACATGGGTGGGGGACTTGAGATGATGCAAGTCTGAACCAGTTGCTCAAAGCGCTTCATGATGACGGGAGTAAGTACCACTGGTCAGTGGTCATTCAGGCTGATAATGGTCTTTTTTTGGCAATGGAAGATGGTAGAGGACTTCAGGCAGGGTGGGATGGTGGACTGGGATAGGGACTGATTGACTTATATGACGTCCTATGCTCTGTACATAACATGGTTCTAGATGTTGTTTTATTTTACTACAAGATACATGCCTTTCAGAAATACTAGACAGAGGTGGTCAATTACTGCAGGAGTCTTGGTCAAGGTGGCTCATTGCTATTTAGCCCCTAATGTTCTCCAAGCTTTAACATTAACAGCCCCATGAGCCTTTGCACTCTGGCAAGGGTCCGTGGAACTGGCAACAACTAAAGCGACTGCCTTTTCTGGTCGCTACAATAATAATCCTCCTCCCTGGAGCCAAATTTATTTTCAAAATGGAATTAAAGGCCATTTAGATAAAAAAAAAAGTAAAAGTGACTACCTACAAACATTTTTAACGAAAAAGTACAGTCTCATCTCATCTCATTATCTCTAGCCGCTTTATCCTGTTCTACAGGGTCGCAGGCAAGCTGGAGCCTATCCCAGCTGACTACGGGCGAAAGGTGGGTACACCCTGGACAAGTCGCCAGGTCATCACAGGGCTGACGCATAGACACAGACAACTTGAGCACTGAGGTGTTACTAGTATTTTTATTAACAGGCAAGTTCCACCACACTGGCTAAAAGAACCGATGTCGGACCGCATTGTGCTCAAACTTGTGATTTACACCACTACTCCACATATCATCTGCAAGAAGAAATTGATATTAATTGGAGCTACCTTCATCTAGTCATCATATTTTGTTACATTAAAATATACAATCTTTATAATAAAATTTATGACAAACTCACAACCGAGGAGTCTCCACTGTTCTTGGCTTCCTCTCGGTTCACCAACTCTCCCTGGCAGGGGCCGAAGTGTGCACCTACTGGAACAGTCTCCCCCTTATTAAACACTCCCAGGCCTGCATCAGGAATACTGGACTTCTGGATTTCTAGCCCAGGAGGAAGTGTTTGTCTGGCTCGGTCAGGGACTCCCATGGGAACAGGAGTATCGGGGATGAAGAGGGGTGGTCCATGAACCTCACATTTTTTGAGGAAGAAGGATTTGCAAACTTCACAGTCTAGGAATAGAGAAAACACAACAGGAAGAAATGAGGCCCAAATGTGTGTGCAATCTGTGTGTGTCTATCTAAGACCATATACGGTACATTATTATTATAACCCTAACCCTACTATTAAAGATTATCCTAAGAAAGCTTGCGAATAAGGTTCACTGAGCATCTGGTTGAGACTAGGTGTCCATCAGGACTGGGATCAAACAGGACACAACAAAGTACCACTATTGGCAAAAAATATGGAAACACCTACCAAAATGACAAAACGCCACAATTTGACCTTTTGTTCTCAAGTTCTCTTAACAAACTAAACATTTTCATCATAACAAACAAATGTTACAAGTAACCAGAGTAAATCATTCTAAAATATTATCAATATTTGGTATGGAACCCCTTGACACTGAAGTGCACTGACACGATCAGGCATGCTATCATAAAGTTTATGAATAAAATCAAGTGGAATTGATCTCCATATGTCTTGCAACACTTCCCAGAGCTGTGGCAGGTTTGAAGGAGCCCTTTTCACCTTCTCTCGCTCCATGTAGTTCCAGACTTGCTCAATTATATTCATGTCAGGACTTTGGGCTGGCCAATCAAGAATTGCCAAGCTGCCATCTTGTTCTTTGTTTTGTAAATACTGTTTAACCATCCCAGCTGTGTGTCTTGGATCATTATCTTGCTGGAAGATAAAGTTGTTGCCAATGAGAGCTCTTCCAGAAGGCACAGCATGATGGATAAGGATTTGTCTGTACTTGTCAGCAGTGAGGGTCCCATCTATTTTGTAGAGATGGCCAACTCCATTGTAGGTGATGGCTCCCCATACTTGCAGGACCCATCCGCCATGTTTTACTGTGGGAAAAATACAGTTTGCCTTGTATCTTTCTCCCTTTCTGCACCTGACTTACTGTTGCATAGCGTTGCCAAATAATTCAAAATTTCTTCTCATCTGAGAACATCACCCTTTTCCACTGCTCAGAAGTCCAACTCCTGTGAATTTTTGCCCAGTTAAAGGGCTGATGTCACGTTTTTGACATCTTTGGCAATATTTTATAACATAAAAAGTAATTCCCGATGATCCATATATTAATTCACGAAGGAGCCTATTTTACAAGTTATGATAAAAAATGCGGCTATTTGGGCAAATTTGACGGGGCTGCAGCACCCAGGAGACGAAGGAGGAGGAGGGGCTATATGACGTCAGTGAAAGAACCTTCCTCCTCACTTACCAGTTTGTTGTTGATGCGACAGGTGTTCAGTTTGTCATTAGTATTATTACAGGGGCGCAGATACGTTTTTTGAACTGGGGGGGGGGACAAAGCTGCCAGCAAACCCAACCCCGATATGCCTGTCAAACTTGTTGTGGGTAACCATAGCGATCAAGCTCGAGCTCGCAACCTGTGCAGTCTGCGCAGCTCAACCAACCGAATATCAGTCTGTTTTGTTTTATGTGAGTTGTTGCAACTATGTATATACTGCTGTGCACCTCAATAAACCGAATGGTAATTAGTCTTTTGATTTTTCCATGAGGTTTGCCTTATGCAAAGAAAGACAGCATAGACGTTTTTTCCTCCCAATAAGTGGGGGGGACCGAACAAGGTGAATTTAAATCTGGGTGGGACGAATCCCACCCGTCCCACCCTCTATCTCCGCCCGTGTATTATTATTATACATATATATATAGTTATTATGCCTTCGCGTTGTGTTGCTGGCTTTTGCTCCAAAACCCACAAGGATGGGGTAAGTTTGTAAAGAGACCCAATTTATACCAGTGGCTATAAATGCCACCACAGGTTCTATGGGCAACTAGTGACACGGAAATCAGGGAAACAAACCAGGAGGATAAATGTTAAGAAAATATTTTATTTTTACAAAGTCATCAATAAAAACATAATTAGAGCCAGATAAAAAAAAAAAAAAATACATAAACAGGCAAACCAGACAGCAGATGCAAAGTGCTACGTGCTTAATTAAATAAATCAGTCTGTGAGCAGAAGGTAATCGGATGAGAATACAAGTATTCAGCAAAATACTACGACCACACAAAAACACTGCAATTTATGGACTGAGACACCCTCATCCGCCAATTAATATGAAACGGCTTCAGGTGCACCTGTGACAGCCAGTGCGGCTGAACCCCGCCCCCAGCGCTCCACGCACCAGCCTACGAGTTTATTCAAGTTTCCCAGAGATCCCGAGGTGCATGCGAAGTGGGTTAAGCAAGTCAGGCGCACTCACCAACATCCGTCCTGTGCTCTGAACACTTCAATTTGGATTGTTTTGACACCCTTCCCAGCTTAAAAGAATCTCTTGGGTGTTCAGTTCAGCACAAACGTGTGTCACTACCATCAGCAGTGCCTACAGTCAGTGTTGCCAGATTGGGAGGTTTCCCGCCCAGTTGGGCGGTTTCAAGTGCATTTTGGTGGGTTTTGAACAGTATCTGGCAATACTGCCTACAGTATTCCAGCGACTCCTCCAAAGACAGTCCTCCTGTCAGAACATGTGTTGTGAAACGACATAAGATAAAGGTATGTAGAGCTATAGATTCTACATGATAATCATAAATGTAATCATAAAGTCGGCGTGATATTAGTCATGTATTTGCTTGTGAAAGCTTGCGGCTTTCATGTAACTGCCGCCTAGCAACGAGAGGCAAAGGGTAAAGAGGGTAGGCTATCATAGATTCTATTCGGAAGAGATCAACACAATTCTAGACTCCCAGAAGAGGAAGAGCTAGCACTAGAGAGTTCACCAGCGTTTTCATGCACCATTTCCATTGAGTAGAACAGCCAGTGAACCGCAGCGTGTTCTTCCGCTGACGTCACAACATGGCCGCGAGCCACGGACCCAGTTTTCTTGCGCTGTGCAACTAAAAGTTGGATATTCGCGTAACAACAGCTTCTTTTCACGTAATTATAACAGAAATCTAACGTTTGCCATGTTGTATAGTTTATTTAAGAAATTGCATAGTCATGTTCGTGTCATCAGCCCTTTCAGTCTCTTCTGCTTATTTCCACCTCTCAACAAAAGTTTTGCGCACTGACACATGACCTTTGAGGCCTTCTGCTGAGAGCGTCTTCCTAACCAGGTGTGGGGAGACATCCTTGCTTGTAGCATCTTGGAGGTCCTGTGCCAGTTCCTTGCTGGATTTCTTCCTCTCTCGTAGGGATGTAGTCTTGAGGTACTGGACATCAGCTTTAGTCAACTTTTTCTTCCTTCCTCTGCCTGAAATGTTCTTGAAGTTCCCAGTCTTCTGGTGATGCTTGAGGCATTTCCAGACAGCACTGTGGGTCACATGCAGTTTCTTTGCTATCGCTCATTATGAATGGCCCTCCTCCCACAAAACTTTCATCCTAATACGCTGCTCTTCTGTAGTTTCTCTCTGATGCCATTTCTGCCTGTTGCCTGGCTGTAGTCAGAGGATAAATACTTTTTCTAATGAATTATTAGTAGAGACCACATGATTTAGTTAATGGTTTTCACCTGTGGAATAATTAGCATATCATGGTAGGATTGCCCAACAAGGAGTGATTAAGGTGGTTTTTGGGGCTAAACTAAACAAAAAGATACTATTTCCAATATTTTTATGATGTTTATCACACAACGATGGCCAAAACTGCTAGTATTTTCATGGGTAACGTATAAAATTGTGGTTAAAAGGTGTCTCTGTATCTTCATAATGTATTTCAGTTGCCTTCAGTGCAGATTCTGATGTCATTTGCACAGATTAAGTATGCAAAATCGATCTTTTCCTAGGCATTTCCAAATTTTGTGCCAGCACTGGATACGAGTATGAGGTTTTTTTTTTTTACTTCCTTGTGGGAGTAAACAAATGGTCAGATATGAAGCTTGCAGGGCAAAATAAAACGAATGTTTATTAACATAACTGTGGCACTGCATGACGTATTTACAGTATTCTCTTAGGACTTGCCTGGTCAGGGTTGTTTTAAATTCAGCTACTTGTTTGCTTATCTTCTGGAGAACAGAATTTCCCAAATTTGTTATGAAAATCACATGCAGGTACAAACAAAATTAACTGCAGTTGTAGTGGTTAGCACGGTTGCCTCACAGCAAGAAGGTTCTGGGTTCGAACCCAGCGGCCGGCGAGGGCCTTTCTGTGTGGAGTTTGCATGTTCTCCCCGTGTCTGCGTGGGTTTCCTCCGGGTGCTCTGGTTTCCCCCACAATCCAAAGACATGCAGTTAGGTTAACGTGGGGCGGCCTTGGGCTGAGGTGCCCTTGAGCATGGTACCTGGCCGCTGACTGCTCCCTGGGCGCTCTGGTGTGGCTGCCCACTGCTCTGGGTGTGTGCGCGCGTGTGCTCACTGCTTCAGATGGATTAAATGCAGAGGATGAATTTCACGGTGCTTGAAGTGTGCATGTGACGAATAAAAAGTTTCTTCTTCTTCTGTCCACACAATAAGTAAGAAAGTAAGTAAATAAATAGTCCAACGCAGTCCAACGGGGAGGAGAACTTGCAAAACTTCACACAGACAGCAACCCGAGCTTAAAATCGAATCCAGGACCCCGGAGCTGCGCCACTGTTATGCCCCGAAATCCGTATATTTGGACTCCTGTCTCTCACACCCACTGTCTCTTATTGAACATTCCATTCTAGAGGCATAATGAGGGGCATACTCTCTGTCCCCTATTAAATCACAGCTGGTTGGGATCTTCTGCGAGTTCATGCATGTGGGGAACAGAGCACATAACACTGTCCTCCAGGTGTGTTTTGCTACAGTATCATGTGACACAGCATGAGCTGCAATTGAAAAAGAGGAGTTTGATGGCTTACATGTCTTGGAGGAAGTACGTGTTAGCCTTCACTCACATGGTTAGAGAGACCTGGCTAGTGGGTGGATACTAGCAGGTGACCACACTGAACGACAAATGGGTGGAAGAAAGAGGGGGAAAAACCTATAATCTTCTAATGTGGTGAAGACGTTACGACACATTTATTTAACATTTATGGAAGGAGACCCAGGTATCAGTCAGTAAGTTTCCCAAGATGGAAGAGTCTTCAGGACAGAGGACTTTGTGCTTTCTGGTTTCTCAGTCACACGACATCCCACATTTTTTTTTTGTCTCAGAATAAAACACAGGAGTGGCTGGAAAGAATGACAGACATTCTGCAACATTAAATGTAAACAGAAACAAATTAAACATTGAATGTGTCATTCATTAATAAATTCAAAATTGCAATAGCAAGCAAATCACTATGGTTTGAGGGGAATCATGCATTTTGGGCCATGCTGTAATATGAAAATAAAACCACGCAGCATAGATTTTTTTTTAATACACACCCATCGTGTGATATTCCATGCTTTTTTTTGTTCAGGTTAACATCCTCGGTTTATAACGATTAAAGTATTTTAAATAAATAAATAAACAAACAAAAAGTTTCTCTCACTCCTTGCTACCATGTTACACGCTCTATAAACAAAGTTCATACTTTAATCTAGGGGTGTGTGATCTGACTATATAAAATCGTTAAGAATAAGAACGAGTAGAAGATCGCAGATGATCTGCCAAAGAGGAGAAATCGTATAGATCGCCTTGGCCAATGAGCGCAATAACTTTTTTTCCCTTTGGGTACAATAACTTGACGTTCTATGCTGGTTCCTGCCGACGCAAGACGTCCTTAACCTGTAGAGGGACTGAAAATCCGCGATCGCGGAAAACGGACGGAAATCGCGGAATTATGCATCTGAAACGGAATTTGTCAGAAATGGAATCTACACATTCTAAGCTTGGGGAGGCTCCTCCCCTGCCCGAGCTACGGGCGTCCAAAGTGGGGCTGGAGCCGCCGATGGGAAAACGAAACTAAAGCTGAGCACTGTGGCTCTTCGTCCCAAGGTGCTGTAAAGTCAGGCTGGAGCCCGGGATAGAAACGAAACCTAAGCGGCACGCCTCGTGGCGAATTACGTCCCGAGGTTGGCGCGCCGTGCCCACGCTGGTTCTTTGGGGAGAGGGCAGAGGTCTCTGGCTGTCAAGTTTGGGGAAGCTTCTTTAAATATAAACTACATTTCGAGCACAAGAGACTGGTGCTAGCAACATTCAAACAGCCACAATAAAGCTATGCAGAAGCCTCCCCACCACCAGTCTTGACCATTTTCAAAAAGCTATTTGGTGTTTTGATACTTAAATCATTTCAAAATAACCGAAGACTGTGTGTTATTCAACATTTCATATTTTACTTTCTTTTTTTATATTCTAAGAATGCACTTTATCAGAGTGAGGTTTACTTTATCAGAGTGAGGTTTACTTAGTGTTGTCTTCACAACCAATAGTGCACTTTATCAGTGTTATCAGTGTGTTTACAATGTTTGCACATGCAAAATTGCTTCTGTTCAGAAAGGTTTGTAGCCCCAAAATGCCTTTTTTTGTTTTTTTTCGACGGAAGATCGTGATAAAAAATCAAAATCGAGATTTTATGTTAAAAAATTGTGATATGACATTTTTGCCATATCGCCCACCCCTGCTTTAATCAATAAAAAAATCTAAATTTCAATGTCAATTTGTTGATTAAAATTACAACCCCGATTCCAAAAAAGTTGGGACAAAGTACAAATTCTAAATAAAAACGGAATGCAATAACTTACAAATCTCAAAAACTGATCTTGTATTCACAATAGAACATAGACAACATATCAAATGTCGAAAGTGAGACATTTTGAAATTTCTTGCCAAATATTGGCTCATTTGAAATTTCATGACAGCAACACATCTCAAAAAAGTTGGGACAGGGGCAATAAGAGGCTGGAAAAGTTAAAGGTACAAAAAAGGAACAGCTGGAGGACCAAATTGCAACTCATTAAGTCAATTGGCAATAGGTCATTAACATGACTGGGTATAAAACGAGCATCTTGGAGTGGCAGCGGCCCTCAGAAGTAAAGATGGGAAGAGGATCACCAATCCCCCTAATTCTGCGCTGGCAAATAGTGGAGCAATATCAGAAAGGAGTTCGACAGTGTAAAATTGCAAAGAGTTTGAACATATCATCATCTACAGTGCATCATATCATCAAAAGATTCAGAGAATCTGGAAGAATCTCTGTGCGTAAGGGTCAAGGCCGGAAAACCATACTGGGTGCCCGTGCTCTTCGGGCCCTTAGACGGTACTGCATCACATACAGGCATGCTTCTGTATTGGAAATCACAAAATGGGCTCAGGAATATTTCCAGAGAACATTATCTGTGAACACAATTCACAGTGCCATCCGCCGTTGCCAGCTAAAACTCTATAGTTCTGTAGGTATCATGCCGCCATTTTGTCTCTGGGGACTACAAGTCCCAGTCCTCTTCCGCGTGACCTACGTCACACGTGGGCGGGATCATCTACGTCATCCTCCAGGAAGGCATAAGTCCGGGCGGAAGTTCCGCCCCTTGTCTCTCGTGTATGGATTTCAAGGAGTCTAGACGCATAAAGAGATGCTCGCAAACCCGAAGACACTTCTTTCTTGCGAGATTCACCATCCAGCGCGTTCTGTGCCTAACCACTGGCCAAGGTAAAAGTCCAGAATAGCGCGATCTTTAAACTCAACCTGAGTTACGACCGGTTTATCCGTATTAGAATTGACGTCACGACTGCAGCCCAGGCAGTTAAAAGTTAAGAAGCGATTGAATCCTTTTTAACTCAAAAGCGCTGTGCATCTTATTCTGATCAGAGACTTTTCCTCACGAACGCTGAAGTTCGGACCAAGAGTCCTCTGCTTTCCACGGGAACCACGCAAGTGCTCTGCTGGACCCAAGAAGACTCTGCACTTTCTACACGGGCGGCTCACGTGCTTCATGAACAGCGAAGCTCTGCAATGGCGAACATCTTCATATCTTGCTAAAGGCAGGATTAAGTAAGATTTTGGCATTTGGGCATAATTAAGATAGTCTTAGGAATTTGCTTTTATTTGAAAGTGTGAATTTAAACCCAGGTTTATTCATTACACTGTTAGACACGCGGAGTGTTGAATTGTTCTGTTCTCTCAATTGTTTTAATAGGCTGTGCATGCTTTTCTCTCTGACTAACACTTTAATTTTCTTATCATACATTTTGACCTTATCAAGGTTTCAGTGAGTTTGGTAATGAGTGTGGAATCTTTTTGTTACTGAGAAAACACGTGCTCAACAGGCCTGACCAGGCCTGATACACTTTAGATAGCTTCCCTTTGTCTTTAGCAACACGTGCTCAGTAGGCCTCACCAGGCCTAACAAACACACTTTAGCTAGGCCATAGGGCCTTTCACACACTAGCAACACAAGGCTAATCTAGGCCTCCACCACGTGTAGTTAGCTACACGAGGCTAAACACATGGTCAAGTCCTTCATACACACACACACACACACACACCTCACTGCTTGTATATATTGATTTATTTTTATCTTTGTATAATAAATTAATTTATTAAACAAACTGTTTACTTGTGTGAACAATATCTGAAGTCCCCAATCCCTCAAAGAATTCAAAAGGGTGCATATAAAAGTTATGTAATATGGTAAGTGATTGTAGTAATTTGGAAATATACCATAATCTAGCTGTTTGGTAATTTATCCAGGATTAATGGTATGATTCACTAAATGATTCATTGAACGATTCACTAAATGATTCACTGAATGATTCACTTCAAATGAGACTGATTCTATGGTATGATTCAATTCAAAGGAGTCAAAGTAAACAATTCAATGGGATTGATTCGTTTTAATTATTAACCTTCAAATTTAATGAGACTGATTTAATGAGATTGATCACTTAATTTCAATAATTAACTGATTGCACCCACAGTTCAAAGAAGAAGCCATATCTAAACATGATCCAGAAGCACAGACGTCTTCTCTGGGCCAAGGCTCATTTAAAATGGACTGTGGTAAAGTGGAAAACTGTTCTGTGGTCAGACGAATCAAAATTTGAAGTTCTTTATGGAAATCAGGGACGCCGTGTCATTCGGACTAAAGAGGAGAAGGACGACCCGAGTTATCATCAGCGCTCAGTTCAGAAGCCTGCATCTCTGATGGTATGGGGTTGCATTAGTGCGTGTGGCATGGGCAGCTTACACATCTGGAAAGACACCATCAATGCTGAAAGGTATATCCAGGTTCTAGAGCAACATATGCTCCCATCCAGATGACGTCTCTTTCAGGGAAGACCTTGCATTTTCCAACATGACAATGCCAAACCACATACTGCATCAATTACAGCATCATGGCTGCGTAGAAGAAGGGTCTGGGTACTGAACTGGCCAGCCTGCAATCCAGATCTTTCACCCATATGTGGGTGCAATCAGTTAATTATTGATATTAAGTGATCAATCTCGTTAAATCAGTCTCATTAAATTTTGAAGGTCAATAATTAAAATGAATCAATCCCATTGAATCATTTAATTTGACTCGTTTGAATTGAATCATACCATAGAATCACTCTCATTTGAAGTGAATCGTTCAGTGAATCGTTCAATGAATCATTTAGTGAATCATTTAGGGAATTGTTCAATGAATCATTTAGGGAATCATTTAGTGAATCATACCATTAATCCTGGTGCTTAATAATAAATTACCAAACAGCTAAATTATGGTACATTTCCAAATTATTAAGATCACTTACCATATTATATAACATTTGCACCCTTTTTGAATTCTTTGAGAAAATTGGGGACTTCAGATGTTGTTCACACAAATAAACACAGTTTGTTTAATAAATGAATTTATTATACAAAGATAAAAAGATAAATCAATATATACAAGCAGTGAAGTGTGTGTGTGTGTGTGTGTGTGTGTGTGTGAGAGAGAGAGAGAGAGAGGGAGTGTGAAGGACTTGACCATGTGTTTAGCCTCGTGTAGCTAACTACACGTGGTGGAGGCCTAGCTTGTTGGTAGCTAAACAAAAGAATGTTATCTAAACAGAACAAAGGATTAGCTCTGTGTTTAGCCTCGTGTAGCTAACTACACGTGGTGGAGGCCTAGATTAGCCTTGTGTTGCTAGTATGTGTGTTTGTGAAAGGCCCTATAGCCTAGCTAAAGCGTGTTTGTTAGGCCTGATGGCTTGCTGAGCACATGGTAGGCCTTGATTAGCTTTGTGTTGCTAAGCAGACAAAAGCGAAGCTGTAGCTAACCCACTAGCTCATAACCATACTGAATCCAATGAAATCTTAATGACATCAAGATGTATAATAATGAGAACTATATGTTAGTAGTAAAGAATAAAAGAGAGAAGCATGCGCAGCCTATCTATTAAACAATTGAGAGAACATAGAACCAAAATAAATCAACACGCTGCGTGTTCAACAGTGTAACAATAAACCTGGGTTTAAATTCACACTATTTCAAATAAAAGCAAATTCCTAAGACTATCCTAATTATGCCCAAATGCCAAAATCTTACTTAATCCTGCCTTTAGCAAGATATGAAGAACTATTCGCCGGTGTAGTCTCGGGCCTCGCCGTGGGAGCACGTGAGCCGCTCGTGATGGAGGCGGAGAAAACTTCCGGGTCTAGCGGAGCACTTGGGTGGTTCCCGTGAAAAACAGAGGGTTCTTGGTCCGAATCTCAGCGTTCGTGAGGAAAAGTCTCTGATCAGAATCAGATGCACAACGCTTTTGAGTTAAAAAGGATTCAATCGCTTCTTAACTTCTGACTGCCTGGGCTGCAGTCGTGACGTCACTTCTAATGCAAGTAAACCGGTTGTAACTCAGGCTGAGTTTAGAGATCGCGCGACTCTAGAGTTTACCTTTGCCAAGGGTAAGAAGCAAAATCGCGCTGAGTGATGGATCTTGCAAGAAAGAAAACGTCTTTTTGGGGTGGAGAGCGCCTCTTTATACGTCCAGATCCATCGGGAGCCAACCGTGAGAGAGCAAAGATGGAAGCGTTGTCCCATTGTTTTATGTTTCCTTGAATGATGACGTAGATGATCCCGCCCACGCGTGACGTAGGTCACACGGAAGTGGACTGGGAATTGTAGTTCTGACACAAGATGGCGGCATGATACCTACAGTCCCCCTTTTGGTCTCAGGGGTATGACGGAGTCGTAGCACTGAGAGCACCGTATCGTATCATCGCCGTGTCCATAGTCCTTGAGGTAGACTTGTCCTGTGCAGTCCATGGTGTCCTGCGGAGACTGTGTAAACTTGTGAGTTCCAGTAAGACAGTTGGAGTCAGAGGCATTTTGGGCATAATATAATCACTATGGGCATTTTGGGCATATAATCATTATCTAACTAACTAGATCAAAACCACATCAAAAAAATTAAACATTGAACATGAAACATGTAGTATTCAATTTCTTATGCATAAAAAAAAACAAGAAAAGAGAAGAAATGAAGGAAGGAAAGAAGTATTAGTGTTTGGGTTGGCAAACCTAATCTTCTGGGAAGGTGATAGCAGTGGGGGGTCTGGCTAGAAAGCGTGCGCTACTGCGGCTAGCTGTCGGGGACACAGACCATCTTTATCTAGCTAGGTGTGTAGTGTTATGTATGGGTTGCCTGGGCAGACCCAGTGGATGTCTTTCGTGAAGGTGCACATCTCTAAGTTTTGTGGATTCACAAAAGTGAGGATAGCACTGCCAAGACTATATGCCAGGTGTATTTGCGATGAATACACACTAGTAATAATAGCGGATTTTAGTATTTTATCTTCCATGTTATACTGAAGGGTTACTTCATTGTGTTGGTGAAGTCTGACCGGGAATGTTAGTGTACGCTTATGGTTGAGTGATGCGTACAAACTAGGTGGACAGGATGGGCCTAGCTGTCGTCCACCCCCTTTTGGAGTGAGGACTGTTCAAAAGGTTTGATTCGATTATCGTGGAAATCGATATGAAAGCGTTTAATTAGGCCTAGATGTCCTAATGTGATACGCGACGGGGAACGGTTTTCCCACGATCGAAAGGTCTCGACCAGGGTGGTAGGAACTTCTCTGAGATTCGAGCGTAGTAGGCTTTGTGTCCTTCTACTCTCGAATCGAGATTCTTTTGGGCACCTGTAAAGGTTGACGGTAGGTGGCATCGTAGGACGGCGACATATTGATGTGCGGTGTATGCAATCGCGATGCTCATGGCCTCTGGTTTGTATAGGAGATGCGGGGGAAGAACCGACTCTCGCCCAGTCATCATCCCAAAGGGTGTGACTTCAGTGGCGCAATGAGGGGTGGACCGAATGGCCCTTAGCACCAAGGGGAAGTTTCACATCACAAATTTTACCATGGTTTGTGATGTACTTTTGCAGCATGCTCACAATGGTTTGAATGGCTCGTTCAGCCTGACCAGAGAATTGAGGGTGGTACGCGATATGGAATTTCACCTCGACGCCTAACATGTTCCACAGCGCAGCCATTACACCAGCGGTGAAATGGGTGTCTGAGTCGATGGACAGAGGGAGATTTTTGCCACTAGGGGGAATCGCGATGTCGGGTGTTTCGACACCGGACTCGGTGCGCAAAGACATGAACTGAAGTTCATCAGAAATTTGATCTCGCGTGGCGCTTGGTTGATCGGTGTTCGCACTAATCTCGTCGCAACGGGTTTGTGCATGTTTTGTGGGATCCAACGACTGTGGGGTTTTGTTTTGTGTGAAGTTGACTAAGTTTATGTTGCAGGGCTTGGTTGGGATTGGGTCGCCTTGTGAGAGCCATGTGTCTGAGAAATGGTGGTGAAGACTTTAGCGCACATGAGAAGTGCGTTTTGTGTGTTTGCCTTCGCCACCAGGGGGGGCCCTACATCCTGACCCTCGCCTGCTGTTTCAGAGGGATCTCCTTCCCCCTTTTACGAGATATACCCGTGGTTCCTGGCCTAGTCATGCCAGTGACTGGTCTTTTGTCATTTTTCTTGGGCTCTTGTGTTTTATCTGTTGAGGGGTCT